>NC_043990.1:24747198-24852198 GCF_902150065.1 Myripristis murdjan | reverse complement strand
TTTCTGTTTACACAGTTCTGATCTGCTTCGTGAGCTGTATGCAGGTTCTAAAAGTACCACTGCCAAATGATGGGGACAAGTTGTGTTTGGATAATTCGATATGGGTCACCCACCATGCTGGCTAGTAGTAACCTTTAGGGACCATGACATATGCAAGTCTCAGTAATATTGTCTTTTGTCTCTTATTTTTGAAGTCTGTCCCTGCAATGCACCGTACACTCCTTTTTTTTGAACCAATCAAATTGCTGTGTTACGTTGCTCTACACAAAGTGACAACTACGTTTTTTCTCTGCTGCCCTAATTATTTACTTAATTATTTAGTTAATTAATGTTTGCTAGTTTAATACAAGTGCAGTTTTTTTTAACCCACTCTTGGGGAAAAAAACTTTTGGACTTATGGCTGTAATGAGTATCTGCATATTCTTCAGACATACATTATCTCCATATCCTATTTAACACACGTAGATATTTGAGTTTAATGTTTTCTGTCACATTGTCACTACCACATAATTAATATTTATTTCAGAGAGGCACTAGATCTGCAGTAGTGGAACAGTGATATTTTTGTGGTCAGAAACATACAGGCTAGTGAGCGTGCCAGCATCGTGTGACAGATCCACAAATCAGTTGCCATCCAAAATACCCGCTGTATATTCCCAAGTATTTTCTGGATGCCTGTATTTTATGTAGGCACTTGCGAGCTACAGTGTCTCTTTGCCAAGTTCATCCTGAACATGGTTTAGTAAAATAACTTGTATTAGGCTTGGATGTCTGTGTCTCCCCTCTTGCTCTGATTCTGAGTCAAATGCTCATATTTTTCTCTCTGAATGATGGAACATTGCCAGCATTAGGACAGCCTGCCAAAGATTAAGACACTGAAAATCTACAAGGCTCTGAAATGGGGAATAGATGATGAATAACAGCAGATAGTGTAGTGTTTTCCTCAAGCAGCTTATGTCTAGATAGCTCAATGCTCATGCTATTCCAGGCAGCTCTTTTGTTACTTAAATTTAAATTCTTAAAGTGGGATATTGTCCTCAGTCTGATCACTGTATTGATGATAGGATCTGTGCGGTTATGTATCAGACAGGCTTCTTCATCTCTACACTACTTTTAGTGCTCTGCTGGAGCCTAGAATTTGCACTTGGTCCACCTCCAATGCAACAGTCTCCCTGTGTGAAAACAAAAGAGAAAGATATGATCATACGTAATGCTCCCAACTTCTCAGTTGTTTTTAATTTTGTGTGATAGATAGTAATTTGACACTTTTCAATTGCAGTGATATGTGAAGCTGTCCAACAGAGGGTGAGCATGAGTGCAGTCCCACTTTATAGGCATTACTTTCATCTGCCAGTTCAATCTCAGGTGGTGCTGACAATTGTCACTGTCGATAATTAATTAATAATACCTAACAGTGATATATTGAAATTAAATCACAGTTAAGGTAAAGGTGTGTCATCTGTAGCCATTTTCCATTCAGTGTTCCACTTCAGTGAATTATTTGTAATTCTTTCCTCTGAGATTTAGGATCTCATCTAACTGATGTAGATTATTAGCCATTTATCTACATAATGTCCATTGTGTGACTTCTTATAAGGCATCATACTAACTCACCCCCACAACTTACAATAATATTGGAAAAGAAATAATACATCTTTTTTGAGGCAAACACTGTGAAATACAATAATTAAGAGACATATTTTGCTTTGTTTTGTTCTACGTTTTAATAACAAATGTGCAGTGGAATAGGTTACATGTAGAAAAGGCTGTTCCTGCTCATGTTTTTGCCGTATAACTTAGAATATCTTGATTTGTTGCAATCACTTGAATTATTCTTCGCCCTTTCAGTTTGCATTTTTCTTACCTTTATGCTGTTCTCTGCTGCTGGGACGACACATGGATCCTTCATCTCAAGTAATTATACGTAGAAGGCACCTAACTGTGGTGCTTTTAAGTGTTGCACTGTTTTTCTGACTTGCCTTCCCATTTTGTCCACCAACAGTTTGAAGCAGCCTGGGCTTTGACCAACATAGCGTCGGGCACATCCATGCAGACGAAGACAGTGATTGAAGCCGGAGCAGTGCCAATCTTCATAGAACTTCTTAACTCTGACTTTGAGGATGTCCAGGAGCAGGTAACACACAGATATCCGCCGTTAGATTGGTGTAGCAAATTGTGTTCATTTCGGGCATTCTCTGTAACAGCCTGCCTTGAAGTATACGATGCTTTAGTGCCCGAAGGTTAATTAGAATGCGTTTTGTTCTGTCTTTCGTGCAGGCGGTGTGGGCCTTGGGTAATATTGCTGGGGACAGTGCTGTGTGCAGGGACTACGTGCTGAACTGCAACATCCTTCCACCACTATTAATGTGAGTCTATTCTCTGTGCTTGTTTAGAGGTAGCACTTATACCGGTCTCTAAGTCTTGTGTGCTGAGCTGTGCTTTTCTCTCCTTTCAGGCTTTTGACCAAATCCACAAGACTGACCATGACTAGGAATGCAGTGTGGGCTCTGTCGAACCTCTGTAGGGGAAAAAACCCTCCACCTGTCTTTGAAAAGGTGCAGTTTAACTTCATGATGTCAGCAGTAAAAAAATGTTCTCAATTGACAGTGAATAGAGGCCCATGACCTGTTAAAATTTCTACATTTTGCAGTCATTTTTAAGTCTAGACAAGCATTGTTAGTCATGCCATACACCATCTGTGTCTCTGCCAATTACAGTTCTTTTTAAATAACTAAATTAGTCTACATGTCAAATCTTACTGAGTCCCTTGTGTACCACCCCATTGCTGTTACTTTGTTTCTCAAAGATTTTGTGGCATTTTGCTAAGAACTCTAATTTCATTGCCAGTTTTCTGCCTGTGGAGATAATTTATATCGAACCTGAACTTATTCAGCAGGTATAATGGAAGTGAAGGTTGTCAACATTTTTCCTGGCTCAGAAAAAGGGTTTTGACAGTTGTTTGAGCCAATGAACAAGATCAGACGACCCTGTGTGGTCTGTACCATGAATTTGGACCCTTGTTATTTGGGGCAGGTGAATTGGTCCCAGATAAGTTTCAGTGGTGAAGTGAAAAACAGTTAAAGGAAATGAGCATTCAGTCAAATCTATAAACATTCAATGACTTCTTGATTTCTTGTGCACAGTAACACCATGGCGCTTATGACCATAGCCCTACTGAGTAGACTATTGTCTGATGACCCAAAATATAACAGGAAAATATCTTAAACGTCCCTAAATCATGTTTTACAGCACCAAATTGTCAATTTTATGTCTTGGTGGCTTAGGCACTCTTCACTTTGCCGGGTCCCCAAAAAACTTAATGTATGAAAAATTGTGATAGCCTAGAATGGTTCCTGTTCTAAGGGTATCATGCATGTTTTTGAAAAACCTCCTGTTCCTCTTTTTTTAATCTTAAGTGCCCTCAAGGAAGTTAGGTCTGTTAAGTCTGGCCTCATTTCATTTACTGATCTGCAGAATAGATTCATTTAGTGTATGTGTGTGATTGAAAGGTGTGTTGTTTGTCCTTGCAGAAATTTCAGAATGCAAAATGGTGATTCTGACCATAAAACCATACATTGTGTCTGTGTTTGTCTAGGTGTCACCCTGTCTGCCAGTGCTGTCCAGGCTTTTATTTAGCAGTGACCCAGACCTGCTTGCAGACGCCTGCTGGGCCCTGTCCTACCTCTCAGACGGCCCCAATGACAAGATCCAGGCTGTCATTGACTCTGGCGTCTGCAGGCGCCTCGTAGAGTTACTCATGTGAGTCCACATTGTCTCTGTTACCGTTAGAGTGACCTGTCAGGCATTCATTGTTACATTTCCCTGTCTCATAAACCCTACTTCCTGCAGGCACACTGACTACAAGGTGGCTTCCCCTGCCTTGAGAGCTGTAGGAAACATTGTCACTGGAGATGACATTCAAACACAGGTGAGAGTGTTAGACATAATACACTGGGTGCGTTTGCATCATTACAAACCTTTTTTCATCTGTGCATGTGCTGGCCCAAACAAGCAGGTATAATACAAAGTGTAATACAAAACAAACACAACATGAAGAAAACTGTATGACATACGATTAAGATTTTGCAGAATACATTTCACAGGCTGCCTGATCCAGGGCAGGTGATTTGGTTTCTCCCACCTCTCTCTTTGGCTCACCAGGTCACAGTGACTGTGAGTGGAGAGATCGAGGTGTCCCTGATTTTTAACTGCAAAGGTCACTTTACTTTGTTAGATCATTAGCTCACAATCAGCTACAGCAACTTTGACTATAAACATAACTTTAGCTCAGCAGTCATTGTGCTTTACTGTTGTCAGCGAAGTTAGTTGACCTGCTATGTAGTTTATTCATTAGTTCAAATCAAAGCAAAAAAAATGTATGCCTAGCCTGCGTGCTAGGCAAATTCATTCTTGATGCACCTTGGAATACATTTATGAAAATAACATTACTCATTAGCTAAAATACAAGTGAGAGAAAACAAAGTTGAAAGAAAGAAGGGTGCAGACAAATGATATAAAATATTAGGAAAAGTGAAGAAGAGTAGAAACAGAGGAACGAATAATAGTGGGGGGTTAAATAATAGTGATTGGTGGGAGTTAGGGTGAGTGAATGAGTATGAATGTAATTTTGAGTGATCCAAGGAACACACATAAATATTTAAATAGATATATTTACCCAAAATCTATGTACATGTAAAATTACAGGAAATTGTGTTATTATTTTGTTTTGTTTTTTTCTGGGGATGACCCACTTTGATCATGCCTTCTCTTGATTTTACATTGCATGAAGCCTCTGCCAGAGAGTTTACATGACTACTAGAGTACAACATCTTGTTTGCTCACTCTGAAAACCTTGTGGAAGTATCTTCTAAGGCTTTTTTTGTTGCTACATAGGTGGTGTTGAACTGCTCAGCTTTGCCCTGCCTGCTGCACCTCCTCAGCAGTGCTAAAGAGTCCATCCGCAAAGAGGCATGCTGGACCATTTCCAACATCACCGCAGGAAACAGAGCGCAGATACAGGTGACACACTGAGCTTGTGACTGAAATGTAGACTGTTTTTAATTCAGATTGAATGAAACCTGAATTATCTCCCCGGGGAAATTGAACCGTTGCAGTAGAGGAAATGGGATACAACAGAGGAAAATGTAATATAAATAAAATACAGCAAATTTTGATTTGGTATACTTTATTCATCTGCCAAAGGGAGAACTGTAAACGTATTGAGCATAAAACAGGAATGGAAAAAGCATGAAAAATGTACTGCAGGTGTGCAAAAGAGCAGCAGTCGGAAATACTGAGAAAATGTTTGATATGAATATACATGGAAAATGTAGCTCTTTGCAATGCAATCTATAGTGATACATTATACATGATAAGTATGAGTCTGTGAAATTAATTGAATGTTCCACAGCTGTAACCCTGCTCCCTAAAAATTCCTTCTTTTTTTTTTAAATATACTTTTCACCCCCCAGACGGTGATTGATGCCAACATCTTCCCAGTGCTGATTGACATCCTGCAGAAAGCCGAGTTCAGGACCAGGAAAGAGGCAGCCTGGGCCATCACCAACGCCACCTCCGGGGGAACACCAGAGCAGATCAGGTCAGACCTAAAATCCCAATACTTGATGCCCTCAGCTAATGGTACTGATTAGACTGGACAAGATCACTTCTCCTATGTTTGGGTTCATCAGATTAATTTTGATTCATTGTTAATCCTATCAGTCATTCAGTCTTGTTAACTTGTTACATGTTCAGCTTTTCCTGGTTAGTTATCGTCTATATGAAGTATGAATTTTAGTGTGTCATGTACTAATTGGATAAAATAACCCATGTTCCCCAAGGAGAAATTGGGTTATTGAAGCAGCATATTGAATAGAATACAACAAAGAATGTACCCAAAGGCGCCTATATGAACATAATGCAACTGACAATTCCAATTTAAGTAGAACATGTTAATTATAATGTGTGAATGTGCAGGGAAAAAATTATGTATTACATTATTAAAACATGTAAAGTGGACCGAGAACCTACTGAGACAGAACATTTACGTTATGAGAATATGCAAAAAAATAATAAACGTATGCAGTATCATTTTATTCTATCACCAGACTCTCAGAGGCCAGCTTTCTACTACTCTCTTAGTCAAGTTTCATGTTTGCGATAAAAGTTTCACAGATCATTTCTTATTACGTTTGATTTACTTCATACTAGGTAGGTGATTTTTGGTACTATTTTGCCAAGGAAACAAATTTAGCATTCACATTTTACCTGCATGTGGTTGTTGGTTGTAGCAATTTTCCATTCTCATTTTAAGGCTTTATGCACTCTTGTTTTGTATGCTTAATTAATTTGTGAGGGCATCACTGACATTTTTCCTCTTTACATGATTTCTTCATGAGGTCAGGCATCCTAGCTCCACATACTGCCATTCTAAAAATTCCTTCATGGTCACACTAGACACGCTAGATTGGAGCTAAACTTGGTGTGTGTGTGTTAGTTTACTTGGAAATACTTGACCAGATTGAATTACAGCGGAACATCACAAGACACAAATATATTCCAGATGGTTAGATTGTGTTCCCACTCTTGAATCACCTGTGTTGTTTGTATATGTATGTGTGTGTTTGTGTGTATGTAGGTATCTGGTGAACCTGGGTTGTATCAAGCCGCTGTGTGACCTGCTGACAGTGATGGACTCCAAGATCGTGCAGGTAGCTCTGAATGGCCTGGAGAACATCCTGAGGCTGGGCGAGCAGGAGGCCAAGCAGGAGAACAGCGGCACCGGGGTCAATCCCTACTGCAGCCTCATTGAGGAGGCCTATGGTACGCACACACACACACCCCCCTTCACCCACACGCACACACACACTGTGTGAGAAGGTCTTTACTGACACTCTTCCTTGTACTGTTCTGTCAGAGATTCGATTGATGCAGGGTTTTGAAGCCTGATACTGTACAGTTATAGTGCACTACACTGACTGACTTACGTTGGATTTTTAAAGGAGCATCTTTCCCAAAATACAGAAAAAGATGTCTTCCCACTTAATCCTAGGGCTGTCTATCCATCCAGATAGTGTCTATGTATTTGATGAGGCTTCTAGTCTCCCTTTCACCCCAATACAATGAGGCTGGATGGGTTTTCCTTTGTGTAGCTCAAGAGTCAGAAATGTACATGTAAAACACAGCAGCAGACAATAATACAAATACCCAACATAATCCACAGTCCTTAGGGGCAAAGAGTTTTGTTGGGAACTATTTCCTGCCAGAAAACACCAGCACCAGCACCAATGTATCCATCCTCCCCAGTGTACAAATTGGAGGCAGACATGTACAGTTTATGCTGGTTATCTTTGTCATTGATTTTGGAAAGAGCTATTGCTGTTGACTTTTCTCTCATGTAAATGTTTGCCAGTTTGAGCTCCACAAATGAATACTCATCCAGCCACATTTTATTAGGGTACCGACACACAGGGGAGATCACTGCAGACTTGAAAACCTCACCAAACAGCACACACACTATCTGGATGAATAGATTGGTAAATTTCTTTCTGATTTATTGGCAACCATACTTTTGTCTAACTCTGGTTGTTTCTTCATGTAGGCCTGGACAAAATCGAGTTTCTTCAGAGCCACGACAACCAGGAGATCTACCAGAAGGCCTTTGACCTGATCGAGCACTACTTCGGGGTGGAGGAGGAGGATGCCAGCCTGGCCCCTCAGGTGGACCAGGCCAACCAGCAGTTCCTATTCCCCCAACAGGAGGCTCCCATGGAGGGCTTCCAGCTATAACTCCGTGCCCCCACCCCCTTCCTCTTCCACCTCCTCCAAAATACACCATTTTCCCCCTCTCCATATCACAGAGGGCCCCCACCAGATGCCAGAGTCATACCTCTATGCCCACGTCCCCTTTACTGATCTACCACTATCCGCTTAAATACCCACCCACCCTAAGATGGGGGGCTAAAACTGTGTACCCTCTCACCCTGTCCTGATCTCCATCCTACAAAATATGCCCCCCTCCTCCCTTCCCATCCAGTGGTCTGGCTTGTTTCTAGCAATGCAGACTCATCAGTTACCTGACCGTGAAGAGAGCGGCACACAAACTCCATTAACGGTTATTCGAGGAAATAATCACCTCAAAGCCCAAAGTGAGTCGGCCCTGGCTTAAAACGCACATAAAGACATCTTTCTGCCATTTGACCCCTGACTTTTTTTTTTTTCTTAGGCAGGGGTGATGGTTTCTTGGTTAATATCTTTATATCTATTTTCACTTTATTTTATTTTAATTTTTTTCTCAATATGGGACATTCCTGTTTTGAGGATTACCCATGCAAGCCCACGCAGAGTCCGTGGGTTGGAGTGCATGAGGTGGAATATGTCCAGCTCTTGATGTCAGTGTGACCTAGTGCAATTCCAAAAAAAAAAAAAAAAAAAAAAAAATGCAACCTGTAAAATTATTATATTTTGCCCTTTTTTGTTTTATGATTAGTTATTACCCTAACCCTTATTTATCTGCTCCTTTTTTAGTGATTGCCTGATTTTTTTTTTTTTTTTTTTTTTTCCCGTTCTGGAAAGTACCTGGTTTGCTATCAAGAGGCGCCATAATCTCTAGACTTTGGGCTGGTCTCTTCTAATCTCTACATAATAAAAGAATACATTTGCAGTATCCAGAGACTACACTATCCCTTGGTGGTGTTTCTATTAGATACATGGAAGTCCACTAAAAGTCAAGGGTGATCTACAGCCTTGAGTCTGACGCCCGAGTTAAGAGATGTGAATTATTTTATTTTTCCATCTGGCAACACTTTTCCCTCTCTTGCTTTTGATGACTGGGTCAAATTGGGGAGGGTGGGGGTGGTAGGAAGCATACAGATGCAGGAAAATAATTCTCTGGGCTTAGGCTCTAAATGGGATATTGGAAAGGGAATTGGGTATGAATAGAGGATTTACTGAAAGACATAAAGATGAAAATATCTAGGTTTCAAGGGTGGTATAGTTAGAGATCTAATGTTCGTCGTGTGCTGTGTTATTAATAACAATACATTTGAATTATGAAGTGATCTAACTATTAAACAAAAGGCATAGCTTGGGGGGTTGGGGGGGCAAGCAGCAGCAAACCAAACTTATTTTTATATTCAAGTACATACAAATAGCAACTTATGTAGATTTGGCTTTCAAGGGATTGCAACTATACAAACTAGGGCAAACCATCTCTTAAGTTTCATGCATGTCATAGAAACTTCACGAGACAAGAAAAAATTATATTTTTGATTTTCTTATTCCATTGAAGCCTGGTGTAAATAGGTTGCTGCTGGTTAGCGAGGCCCTGCGTCGCCCCCCCCAGTGTATGCAGTAGGGTTTTTGCATGGTGTTTTATTACCCTACCCAGAGTCACAGAGTATCCCTGGCCAAACACGCAGACAATTGGCACAGAGAGGTAGAGAACAGTGAAGAAACGTCATAATACAGTGCTACACGCTGCTTGGTGGTTCCTTATTGCAGCAGTGAGAGGCAGAAGGAAGGAACTGGGCCATAACTAGTTGGTTTTGCTGGTATTTAACAGTGATAGTGTAGTGATGGTGGTGGTGTCTTGTATAGCGGTAGAGTTGATAATCTAAGCTTTGACATTCTGTATCACTGTATTGTGAGGAGTTGGAATGACAACTGATAATGATGTTGCATGGGTCCATATGTAGGTATTGATGTAAATAGCCTATCCTTCTCTGCCTGACCAGGAAAAGTGTATGACACCTTTTTTTTTTTCCTTTCTCATGGGTCTAGTAACAACCAGGGTTTGGCTAGGGATATGTCTCAAGACAAGTGACAAGCCTAACCACAACAGAAATTCTAGAGATATAAATATATACATATATATATATCTTTGCGCACACACTTCATGCACACTTGCATACAACACCAGCAGACACTGTACACACACCTCACACAGATGAGTGGCTAGTAAGTGGAAATGGTTTCTGTAATCTGTAACAAAAGTAGTAGTTTTTTTTTTTTTTTTTCTATTTCAAAGTTTGCTCTTATTCAGAGGTTTAAAATTGATGTTTTCGGTTTTTTGATTCAGCACACATTTTCTTTTATGGAAATGGCGCACTATGGCGTTAAACAGTGCTCGTATTTGATTTTGTTTTGAGTAAAATTACAATGAAAAGTGACAGATTTCTGTTCTTGTATTTAAAAACTACTCGGTGCACACCTGGGTCTTACGGAAACCTTTTTCAGTTCCTAGCCATATGACTTAAGATGGTTTGAATTTGCCCCGTAAACCCTGATCTTGGGTCAGCTTTGCATCCCACCAATCCACACCTGAACAGTCAGGCCCTGGTGAGGCCAAGCTGATCTTGGATCAGTGTTGGAGGGGCTGTGGATGGAGCTCGCAGCTCAAAACTGTGGTAGTGTGATGTTTGACTGACAGGCACTGTGTGAGGAAGAGATTGATTGACTCTATTACTATGTCCCAGTCAGAGTCTGGGAGCCCCTGTTCTGTGGATTAACCAAGCGGCCCTACTGGCCAAGAGAATGGCTCAGCTCATGAAGTACTAAGAAATGCATCAGAACAATATCTGCTTGTTCTTTGATCAGGCAGGTATTGGCTCTAAGTTGGTAGCAGACTATAGGAAATCTTGTAACTGATGCATTTAATTATTTGCTAGGACATGCCATCTTTCTTGAATGCATATACCCACTGCCTTATCTTTTTCCATTTGATCTGTTTCAGTTTCATAGTTTTACCTCAGCCTGTACCTTCCTGTGACTGCCCCAGTGGTACTGTGCAGACCATTACAGTGCAGATTGTTGCGTCTAAATGCAAAAGGTTTACAGAATATCATTGATGGACAGAGAAGCACATTACATCGAGGCTCTCTGCTTTTGCTTCATGAGTTGAAAAGACATCCACAGGACACGTGCGCTCCCAGCAAACACGAGGTGATAAAAGCATTTGTAAAATCAAGAATTGAGCGACAAGAACTTAATCTCTACATCATAGCGTGTAGAGCAGCATTTATATCAGAGGTCTTCGATCTTATGTCTACATCTGCGCGCGGCCTACAAAGAACGCCAGAATGGTGACATAGAAAAAAAAATCAGTATCAAACACGAAAAAATATTTATATGCGAAATGAAAATGCACTCCTATTCACTAAAGTGCCAATCCGACCAACAAAGACTGGAGGTTCATATGTATGTCTTTGACTTACAGAATTTTTTTTTTCCTTTTTATTTTTTCCTTTTTGTACTTGAATGTGCACACATTTTGTGCAAAACATTGCTGCTCTACTTTTCCTTATCTTTAATGTTACATTACTTGCCATTGTTTCTTTCGAGAAGTGGCATTCTTTACTATGTGGGCACCTAAACAAGGAATTGAATCCAAAAAGAGGAGTATAATTGTCAAGGGGATAAAGGACTTGATTAACTGAATCATACTGGTCTATCTAGCTCCTTGCTGTCCCTCGGTGTCAAATAGGCTCCCTGCGCTTACGGTCTTCTCACCTTAAGTGGTTTTCACTGTGCATGGCTCAGGCTGCAAATGTGTTGTCCCAAGAAGTAGCTTCATTTGATGGATACAGTATCAGGCATTAAGACTGCATTAAGAAATTCAGAGGTAGTGTTTATAGCCTGCAGCCAGTCCCTCTGGCATGCAGATGGATGATAGAAATATGCTTTTAGTCAGTTCATATGTGGCACAAGATCATTTGGAAAGTTACATGACTATCATAGCAGACAATTGCAGGTACTGACCTTGATGTCAAAGTTGTCAAAGCTCACCAAAGTTTATATGAAACTTTTTTTTTTGGATCCTTTTGAAGGCTAAGAAAAAATATTGACTTGAAGATTCTTTTTTAAGTTTTGTGTCAAAAGGCTCTAATATGTTGACCCAGTCAGTAGATGACTGTGAGGTTGCTTCAGGCCATTTAGACCTGCTTCTTTTCAGTGGAAGCTATGATAGGTTAGTTCCTCACCTCAGTTTTTTTTTTTTTTTTTTTTTTTCTCCTCTCAAAATCCTAGTGGTCAAGAAGTTAGAAAATGTTCAAAAGAACCAAGACAACTGCAATAAATATTGTCCAAAATCAGACACCCCTGAGGCAGAGACCAATCTTGAAGCTGCCTTCATAGGCCGCACTCCTTCCACTGGGTGGAGTTAACAGAGGCAACTACTTAACATTTTTCTAAGATAAAATCTGGGATTCAGAGATTGTGCGGTGATTTACATTAAAAACTATAACCAGTGAAACTATGTATGTTCTGATACATTGACAGGGATTCTGATGCATTTCTAATCACTTCTGAGAAGTGGAGAAAAGCTTCATCAGAACACATAACCACCACCAGGAAGAAAAAAAAGGTGGTGGAGGATACAAACTTTTTCTGCTTTTCTTGATCTTTTTACCTGATCAGAATATTCTGGGCTATATTTTTGGATAATTATGTTTAGAGTACAAGTTTGTCCTAGTCAGGCTGTATGATCAGGAAATGATCAGGAACCTGTTATCTATAGGGGGTTCAACAGAAATCAGTAAATATCTCAAATCTGACTTGTCTTCCGTCCTTGAAACTGTTCTTGTCTATATCAAAATCTAAAGCCATGCTTGGCTTGGTCAAGTAATGTTGTCTATGCTACCAATGTTTACAATGCTACATGTTTGTAAAATATTTTTCATATGCCATCACTGACCAGTCCTGGTGTATTCTCTGCTCTGGTCCTCTCATTTCTTTCCTTTACATTTATTTATTTCTCAATCTTATTTTTAATGTTCATTTGCTCACAATTACCCATCTTAAACTGTGACTTGACTTGACTTTACCGACGGTATGAATGAGTGACGAGAAACTGATACACTTCAACTGAACATGACACGCAAACATGAACATGAAAAAATACAAACATACAAAAAACATTAACAATATTAGAAATGTAAAGAAAAAATATTGAATTTGAAGTTGTTCAGTGGGAATACTGTACAATACAAATAAAGTTATGTTGCAACCCTTTAATGCATATCTTGATTCTTTTTCCTCTGACATACTATTTATTTGTTACAAGTTGTACATTGAGGAATATTACTTTGATGTAAAAATATACATTTCTATATCATATGCATGTACTTTCTTCATAATGGCTAATTTGGCTGCAGAGTGAATCACTGTCTTTCGTCAGAGTGCAAACCTCTTTAGTTTGATATAAATGATGTTTTGACCCAGAGCTTTGACTCAGAATCAACCAGAGACAAAGAGATTAAAGGGGCATAAAATAGCAAGGTGAGTGTAAATGTCCCTATTATTTATTTTAGGTTCCTGTGGGCAGGAGTGTTGGAGTTGACCCCGACCCCTTTCCCTGCCATTTACTGTCTGCAGTGTGAACTACCACATCATAAAAACATAGGAAAAAGCTCACTAGAGTCATACAGAAAATTGCAATGGAATCATTGCCTTGCAGTTTAATTATAAATTCAGAATCAACACAAAACAACAAATATCACAAAGTTTTTGCTGCTGGTAAAAATATTTGGAGACAGCCATTGGGATAATTAATCTACCAACTGATACATACACATAATTCGCATTATGGCATTATATAATTAATGAACATTACTTTAAAAGCAAGTGTGATAAAAGTCAAGTTTCATGGAGTATGAATAAGGCATATTCTCCCTTAAAGTATAGCTACATGCAACTTGCTGTGGGTATCTGTGACAGAATAGATCTCCTGTGGCACAAGGGCAAGGACATCCATAGTCACTGTGCTGTTTTTACCACTTTCATGTCTTTAATTTGTCTATGCTTTGATTCTGAAAATCAAATATATTGGCCAAAATATCATTTATAGGAAGAAGAAAGACAGAAAGAAAGAAAGAAAACGAAAGAGAAAGAAAAGGAATTATTTTCCTAGACTGGGGATTTTATTTTGAAAGTTAGAAGCGGAAGTGTCCTATCATTCGTGCTCACGCTGCTGAGGAAACCAGCAGACCACAGCCACACACATTATTTATTGAGCCTCTAACTACAGGTAAACAAGACTGTGTGACCTGACAGCGAGATAATTAGGATGCCTATAACGGGGAGACATGTCTGTGTGTAATATTGTCATGTTTTTGAAATATTTACGCCATAGCTAGCATTGGCTAGCTGTTAGCCTTGCACGCTAATGTAGCTGAAGGTGTCTTGGCAAGCTAACGTTAGCCTTTTCCTACTGCGGCAAAGGGACCACAGGCTAAAATAAATGCGTTTCTACCTCCGGGGCAACAAAAGTTAGAGTTAGCACTGACATTCGAAACCTAAAATTTGCCACTGTATTTATGAGGTTTAATGTTGACGTTAGGTTACAGCTAGCCCCGGTGCTGCATGCTGTTTTCCTGTACCGAGAGAAGCTCACATTGAACTTCCCTCGCGTAGCTTTTAAAACATCACTTGAGACCTACTTACATGCTGCAAAGTTGACTTCAGGTCGGCATACATGTAACACACAAACCAGCGCTTGCCTCAACTAATTTTCGGTCGACATAATTGTAAGTTACATAGCTAGCTTGGTCTCTGCTCCTCCACCGCAAAGTACCGTAGCAGGCAGAGCCAAACCTCGAGAGGTTGATATTTTATTGTGTATTATCAGTGAAATTTGGACAATCTCTGTTTCCCAGAAGACCCAGAGGACTCCTGAAATGTTTAAATGAGATACTATGACGTGTGTTTACGACTGCTTAAGGACAGCAGTATGAAACAGGAGATTTTTGGGGTGCAGTTTTTGACGTGACGTCTTTGGCATAAAGTTATTTCCACCTCTGCATAGACTAAATATAATCTATGGGACTAGTTTGAAAAACAGTTCAACCATGCTTTACTTTTCAGTCAGTCACTGGGCTTCCTTACCTAACGCCACATGTCCTCTTCAACAATATAACAACTTAATATCATGTCCAATCACGCAGCCTCATGTCTGTCTGTGTGTGTGAATAACATTATTAATCTTACTGTATAGATAGTAGGGCTGGGACAGTATGTTTATCTCCTGATCATACACAATCTGTGCTCCTGATGCAATACAATCACCATACTTGGATTCAAGTGTTGTGATTTAATACTAGGATTTATTGCAATTTTTGGTTTTTCAGTTATCCTCTAGTTTGTGGATGTAAAGTTTCATGAGGCTGTGATTATCCCATAGGTCACAATAGGTCATTTCGTACAGTGATTTCAAGTTTCAAAAACCGGTCTCACTACAGAGAAATGGCTGCTATGAGGGCTAACATCATCACACTTGAATCCAGTGTGGCTCATCACATCCACAAGAGTCTCAGCTTTCCAGTCAAACCCAATTTATGCAACTTCAAGACTGTTTAGGCCCCATTATGCAGAAATACACCATTTTACAACAGGCCAAAAGAACACATTTGTACTGCATACTACCCATTTTCATTCAGATATCTTGAGGTCCAAGGTCAAGGGACCCCTTTGAAAATGGCCATGTCAGTTTGTCTCTTGCCAAAATTTAGACCAGATTTGGAGCAATATTTATACCCATTCCTGACAACCTAGCATGACTTGCTTGGTACCATTTTTACAATTGAAAATGGTTGAGTAAAAGAAGAAAAGAAACGCAATACTTAATTGTATCGATTTCCCCCCACCCTCCCTCCCACCCCGATAGATAGGAAGAATGATCAAACAAGACACAGAAGAGCCTACCACCCAGAGTACTGAGGATGCTCCCCTTGCAACAGGAGAGATGGAGCTGCCCGCTGCTGTAAAAGATGCTCCCGACACCAGCAGCCCCAAAGAATCTGAACCACAGACACCACAGACAAGCACACCGCCACATGGCGATGAGGTGGAAAGTGAAGGTAAATGTACCACAGTAACCCTTAGTATCATGCTGCATTCATGGTTAACATACTCTGTCACACAAGACCCCCTTCAAAGGAGCTACCATGTCAGAGATTGACATTTTTGTCCTCTAGCTTCATTTGTCGCTTGCTACTTCATGAAAAAGACAATTTTTGTATTTTTTTTATAAGATATATCGCAAATTCAGTAGGATATCTGAACAGTTGCGGGATTTCCTCAAACCTGCAACATGTGCAGTTTTCTCATTTCTCATTTTTTGTCCCTGCAGATCAGCAAACATACTTGCCTGATAGCTTTGCTTTATGTTTTCACACAGTGTATAAGGGCCTGTGATCTCCTCATGATTGCAATAAAATTTCAACTGTAATAGTTGGTTCATACTGCCCCTATTGCTGGGTGTGGATGACAGTTATTGTGTTTTATATAGTAAGCTTTTATTGAATATGAGTATTGAAAAAAACTGTTTTGGTTCTGATAGTGAAAGCCATCGCTCCCAGTTGCCCTCAGATGTGTATTTTGTGATAAGACTATTAATAGTATGAATGAAAATTTTATTGCTGTAAGTGGTTGGAAACCTTTGTATGGATTCACCCTTTGATGTAGGTTCCAAGAACTCACAAGAAATTGCTTGTAATTCAGACTGTAGTGAGAAATACTCTTCCCCCTCTGCTGTGTGTAGTAGCAGAGGCAGAGGCAGCGTTGTCCCAGTGCGACATGGCCGAGGAGCTGAGCCGGCAGCTCGAGGACATCCTCAGCACCTACTGCCGTGAAGCCATCGCTGACGATGCCAACGCCCTGCCCAACAGCCAGTCACACAGCCCGGAGCTCAACGGCCTGGCCAACGAGAGGGATGACGACAAGCAGGAGGAGGGCAAAGTCAATGGGGGTGGCGGCGGGGTCGAGAAGGAGCAGAAGAAGACGCAGGAGAAGAAGAAAGTGAAGGGTCTGGGTGAGTCGTGGCTCGCTCTTTCTGAGCTGCTTCATAGAGAGAGTTACATCACGCAGTGGCCTTGTTCTGAATGACGACCCCAGTCTTTCAAAACCTTTTTCACAAAGGTTTTGAAAGTATAGAAAGCAATTTTGAAAACGTGTGTGTTGTTAAAAGCTTGGTAGCTTACTATCACAGAACCCATCAGTTAACCCCAAGATAGGTCGTCCATATCATTCAGGATCTGTGATGTTTGCAGCTTTTATAGACTCAGACATGGTTTTATACCGATGTGTAAGTGCATTACAGAAAAATCAAGGTCTTGAAAAGTATGAAATTTTGAAATGTGTAGTTCATAGTCCACATAAACTTACGATTGACTGGTTTGCTTTTTGCCTACCTTAACTTTTGTTTATCCACAGACCTCTTCTAACACTTTGTTTGTTTATTCAGATATCAAGCCAATTTTATTTTCCTAAAATGAAAAGAATGAGGGAAGATGCTTGTTTTCCTTTGCTTTTTAAAATTTCTCCTTCAGTTCGCTGAAGAAGCCTGCCATTTATTTGTGTGTGTTGTTTAGGTAAAGAGATCACCCTTCTCATGCAGACCCTGAACACACTGAGCACTCCAGAGGAAAAACTAGCAGGCCTCTGTAAGAAGTATGCTGAGCTGGTGAGTGTCTCTTGCAGCAGGTTTGGCAATCATGCTAAAGCCTTGAATTTTTGTTTACAGTTGTTTCCAAAGTGATTTTTCTAAAAGTAAAAGCTTACTTGAAGCTGAGGTGTCTAAAATACGGACACACAGTGGTGCAGTGCAGTCTTCTGTCCTACTTGTCCTTTACTCGTGGAAGGGCTCCATATAGAATTTTGCAGCAAAAAGGTGGACGTGACATGATCTGCTGGGCCCATGGATTCAGCAAGAATGTGAATTTTTGCACTGACTGTGTGAGAAGGAGACAGTCTGCAAGAGAAGGCATTTGTTTGTATGTGTGTGTGTTTGGGAAAGCTGGTGTGTGTGATTTGGCAGTGTGTCAGAGCTGGGTGCCGTGGCCTATTTGAGCTGACTGGGCCTGGAGGAGATGAAGCTTGTTGTGCACAAGCTGCTGCCACAGAGTTGTTAGTGGCTGGAGGTGCAGCGGCCAGGGAAAGGTGCTGGGTGCACACACTCAGACCTGTGCTCTGCTCCGACTTATTTTAACTGTATTTTGACTACAATTTGTCCCAAATGGGTTTTAGAAGGCAGGTGCACATGGAGTTAAGGTGAGGCCACATAGAAATGAAAACAAAACAAAACAAAAAACAAAAAATCAGATTATGTAGTATTATGAACTATAAATTAATTTTGGAAATGAAACTAAGATACTGCCATTGAATGTCAACAAACAGCATGTTTAAAAAATATTGTAAACTAGTTGTAATTGTAAATGAAAGTGAAGTATTGTGTAAAAAAGTACTGGAGATATTTCGGTGCCTTTGATGAATTTGCAAGACCTTTCTTTGTTTGCGACACTTATTTTGACACTGTCTGTAAATAAGGGCTTTAAATAAATTTGAACTTGAACAAGTACTGATCGCATCAATTTCTCTTAATGATTTGCAGGGCAAAATTTATTTCTTTTACTGGATCTTATAAAAAACGAAAAGAAACACCTTGTCAATTTTGTCAGTTTTGCCATGTGTTTCAGTATTGCTGATGGTATTTAATTTTAAATTGTTTAATCTAAAATTGAGACATATATTTGTACACAGTCATTTGTGAAGCCCCACTGACAGCCTAATTTCTCCATAGAGGTCAATGAATCTTCCCTTTACCTTCCAACCTATGTCTAATTCAGCAGGCAGGTATCCGATATGGGATATTTTATAAACAATGCACACATGCTGTGCATGTTTGTGTGTGTCTGACAGCTGGAGGAGCAGCGTAACACCCAGAAGCAGATGCGAGCCTTGCAGAAGAAGCAGAGCCAGCTGGTGCAGGAGAAGGACCACCTGAGGAACGAGCACAGCAAGGCCATCCTGGCCCGCAGCAAGCTGGAGAGCCTCTGCAGAGAGCTGCAGAGACACAACCGTACACTCAAGGTAAACAACAGGCACCAACAGACAGGTGAACACATACAACACACACCCTTATTTTGCCATAAGGCCCCCAACTAACATGCATACACATGTCAAGCCTGCTTCAGTGCTTGTTTGTTGTTGATGAAGAGTGATTCCTTAAAGCCTGACCCACAAGTCAAGTACAGCAGTCATCATACATCACAGTGGTCCATTTAAATTAGCAGATACCTCTTGTTTATATAAGATGGGGATTATATGAGTTTCCATTTATCTGTCAGGTTAATTTTTCACAATAATAGAACTTTAATTTCCTTCTATAAATACTGCTCTTAAAGACACAATTTGTAGAAAATGTTTTTTTTTTTTTTTTTTTTTTTTTTTTAAATCAATCTATGATGAAGCTTGGGGATTTGCAGAATTAGAAGATTATCTTGATATGACTCATTGAGCAGAGCTTGGCTCATGATGATCACGATGCTGAGGTAAAAAAAAAAAAAATGTGTATAGATGCTCCTTTGAAGCCACCTTGGCCAGCCTCCATGAGGAAGCTGAGTCTGTGGGTGAAGATAGAAGTCAGGCAACACAGCATGATGCTTCTGATGTTAGCACATTTAATCTTCACCTCCTCTACCTCTTTGCAGGAGGAAGGGATGCAGAGAACCCGCTTGGAGGAGGAGAAAAGGAAGGAGGTGACCTCTCACTTCCAGGTGACGCTGAACGACATCCAGACCCAGATGGAGCAGCACAACGAGAGGAACGCCAGCCTGAGGCAGGAGAATGCTGAGCTGGCCGAGAAACTCAAGAAGCTCTATGAACAGTACAAACTACGGGAAGAGGTGTGTGTCTTTCTCCCAGAATTCAGAATGCACAACAGTTTGAGTTTTTCATGTGCTGTGGTGTATGTTCAGTGTAATTCCAGAGTGATTTGTATTTGAACTGCATTTGCATAAAAGCTGCTACGTAAATAAATTATATTATATTAGACTTGAGTAAATCATATTGGGAAATTGGAAATTTATGAATATGCAGGTACATAGGCAGGATTTGCAGAATGTCAGTGGTACAGAGGCAAAGAAAATAAGTGTAAAATATGCATAAGTCTCATCTGTTTTTCCTCTGTAATTGCCCCCAGCACATTGACAAGGTGGTAAAGCACAAGGACCTGCAGCAGCAGCTAGTTGACGCAAAGCTCCACCAAGCCCAGGAGCTGCTGAAGGAGTCAGAGGAGCGTCACGACAGAGAGAAAGACTTTGTAAATAACCCTGTAACACACACGCACACATACACACTCAAAACTAACAAAAATAGAACACCAGCAGCAGTTATGTCCTGCCTGTGCACATGAGGTTAACATTTGTCTGTATTCTCCTGCCCTTCCCTTCGCTCTCCCTCCCCAGCTGTTGAAAGAAGCAGTGGAGTCTCAGAGGATGTGTGAGCTGATGAAGCAACAGGAAGTTCATCTGAAACAACAGGTTTCCCATGAGTCTTCTTCTTTGTAGCATAATTTGAATTGACAGTGAGAGTTTTTGTCTTCCAAAGTCATGTTTGACATCTCAGACTCTACCGGTTGGATCTTGACTACACTTTGGGAAATAATGTGTTTCACTACCAGGTTGTGATATTTTCAGAACTGCACTGATTAGCCCAAGGGGAGTGCCGCAATTACAAGTTGTAATTAAATTGTTTGATAACATGTCATGTCTCCCACAACAATGATGTGAAATGTGGCATATCCAGTTTCTTTGCTGTTTCAATCTGCCTCTAGCACCACCACATGCCACACTGGATTTTACACCGTTTTTAGTTTCTTGAAAGTTTGCCTCCCTAAGGCTTTTTCATTTATTTACTGATTGGAACAAGTTGGAACTGCGGAGTTTGTACAGTACACTGATAGGAGTTACTAGAAATAGAAAAGTGCACAATGCAAATCACCCTACAAAATGTATTTAGGCCATTCTTTTCCAGTATTGTGTAACATGTCACTGATTGGCAAAGACTGACTGCATTTTTCTGTGAGAAACGTTAACTATTTCAAAGGATATCTCAATTCAACCAAGGTCTGTTTTGTCCTGTTCCCAGCTGTCGCTGTACACAGAGAAGTTTGAGGAGTTCCAGACCACTTTGTCTAAGAGCAATGAGGTCTTCACCACCTTCAAACAGGAGATGGAGAAGGTGAGCTGCGTGTGTGTTTTTAGTTTGTAAGAGAGAGAGATGGCTGTGTATCTTTGGTTGTTGATGTGCTGGTTGTCAACCTTGTCTCCTGTGTGTTTTCAGATGACTAAAAAGATCAAAAAGCTAGAGAAGGAGACCACCATGTATCGCTCCAGGTGGGAGAGCAGCAACAAGGCTCTTCTGGAGATGGCTGAGGAGGTAAGCTGCTCTTGGTGGCTTAAGTTTAAACAAGCAGCTCTGATGCAAAGTGGAGTAGCACATTGAGGGGCTTTAAATGGTGGAATCCAGAAGGGCTGGGTGAAAAATGGATACTATAATAGAGTTTTTAAACTCTGAAAATCCCGGTGTCAGTCGGTCAGCCCCCTGTATTTGTTGAATTTTACAGCTACAAAAGTACGTTTTTTTTTTTGTTGTTTTTTTTTGTATAGTGTGCTCTCCTATAGGCCTCACTGAAGCCATCAGCCGGGCTACATACGTTCATTAATTACTGTGGCTGTATTACAGCTTACGTCGCCAGTAAGCTGTACCATCTGGTATTGAAATACTGTGGTAACCACTGAGTTACATACAAGCATAAACAGACACCAGCTGCATGTAATAAACAGACAACAGCTGCATGTAAAATCTGACTGAATGAACTATGTCTGAGTAATATTAAAGTCCACAGCAATGTATATTATATCTGTATATATGACTGAAATTTGCGATGGATTTATACAAACTATTGAGTGTATCCTATATATTTACATGAAATGTCAGAATCACATTGGGAAGTCTTGACAGCATTCAGACATGGCGACTGCTGTGGAGTTAGTATTGTCAAGTGATTGTTGGTGTGTGTTTTGTCCAGAAAACGTTGCGGGACCATGAGTTTGAGGCACTCCAGAGCAAAGTCCAGCGGCTGGAGAAGCTGCGGCGGGCACTAAAGATCGAACGCAACGAGCTCAGCAAGAAGGTGCAGAACCTCTGCGGTCAGGACGACAGCGCTGCTGGTGCTCCTGCCTCTGACCTGGGGGCCGACTCGCCCTCTCCTCCCCCAACGGACTTGCCGCTGGAGCCTAGCCTTGACCCCAGCGGCCCCCCAGGCCCAGACATCACACCCTGTCCCCAGTCCTGCCACTGTGACCCAGAGCTGGACACACACACCCTGCTAGAAGAGGCCAGTGCTCAGCCTGTCGCCGCCCAGGACTGAAGCTCCTTCCATGGGACAGCGCCGCTCACAGTCTCCCCTTTCCTCTCCAGCACCCACAAACCACCAAATGACCAGCCACCAGCCTGCAAGCCACCACTAGTCTGCTGGAGGACGCTGATCCTGAGCACTGACCCAGTAGCAGATGTCAGAGTGCCGGTTTTATATGTTCCAGGGTAAATATCTGATCTGGAGTCAGTGGTAGGGTTAGCACCCAGTAACTTTTGTGTGCATCATAAAGATGATAAGATTGTGCCTCAGCTCTGTCTCTGTGCTTTTTGTTGCACATTCCCTTTTCCACCTACATCCAATAGAGAATAACTTAGGCAAGATAGGAGTGTCAGTGCTGCTTGGGATGGCATGAGTCAAATATGTTTTAGTCAAGCGGCATCACTGGGGACTGAGGAATAATGTGTGTGTGTGTGTGTGTGTGTGTGTGTGTGTGTGTGTACGAGAGACGGTATTTTTGTGTGTGTGAGTGTGTCAGTTTGTCTTGAAGGGGTTTGACGCATAGTCTGCCGTACTGTGAAAGCCACTTTTAGTAGTAACACATTACTTTTTTTTTCCTTCAGGACAAGTCTTAACAGATAGAAAGCAAATTATGTCTTTATCCAAAAAAAATATTTGATATAACACATAGCAAACTAAAAAAATATTGGTATATATACATAATCGGGTAAATGCATCTTGATCATTTTGTTTTTCCAGAATTTTCAGTGAACATCTCGCCTGTAGACCATTTTAGGGAAGTTACTTTTGTACTCTGATTTGATCATCACACTTCTTCAGTTGCACAATGTTTCTTGTGGACTGTATTTATTGTTTGATGTATAATTTCTGATATTATTCAAATGTGTATCTTAAGAGCACCACTGTAAAAAAAAAAAAAAAAAAATACATCAGTCTATTTTTCTTAATGGAGACAAGTTTGTAAACTGATTTCATTTTTGACCAACTTGGCATTCCTAACACTTCTGAGTTCAGTTGATCAAATGTTCATTTGTTTGTGTGGCTTTTTTTTTTTTTTAATTCTGTCGGCTTTTACCTTGCAGCGATAACCACTTCAAAGTTGACCAACTTGATTTTCCTGTCAGCTCCATCGTTGTGCATCTTTGTGTGAATGATGTGTGCAGATTACATGGTTTAGATTGTCGCCTCCCAGCCCTGATAATTGCAGTAGCTTGGAATCAGGTTTTCTAAGAGAATGTTCAAGGACCTCTATGCAACCTCACCTCTGGTTTTTATTCTGTGGCAGTCTGAACTGACAAGCACTTAGCTGAGAATGTATATTCATTATACCCACTGTCCTGCATGGATGTAAAACAGCTCAAATGTTTCCCAACAGAACAGAACTTTTTTTTTTTTTTTGCTTTAGTATGAACTTTAGTAGCCTAATTGAAGTAAATGTTCAAAATTTTTGTTTGAAATTGAAACGTTGCACATCTCCCTGATGCTTTCAGAAAGCACAGCGACTGAGTGTAGTTTCAATGAAGAAATAAAGTAAGAGCAACTATTAGAAGTTTATTGTAATGAATGACAGTTTATGAAAGTGTCTTTCCCTTTTAGTTCCATTTTCTCCTCAGATATTCTTATATACTACTTAAGATGTAGCATCAGGTGAACACTGATTGTGTCAGTAATTTTCAGCGTCAATACAAATTGCAAATCTCATTTCCTTCATTGTTCCACTGAACAGACTCTTTGTGTCCCCATTGCCATTGTGGATTTGGAGGTTCATTGACCTTGAGAAAGAACCAAAGATTGTTTCTTTTTTGTCTGTTTTGCAGTACTTTTATCTGGTCCTGTATATTATGTTTCTTGTTAAATAAAAGGTGTAACTATGTATTTGTGTTTTGGCTGATTTTTGCTTCTGGCAGTGAGATAGTCTAGAGGACTGCTCAGTTTGTCTTAGAAGAACTAGAAATTTTAAGATAGAAAAAAATCACCCAGTCTGATAACTGAAGTTTGTTCAGGGTTAAAGAATCGCCTCTTTAGAGTTACATAACACAAAGGAAAACGGCACACCTCCAAAAACCTGCAGCATTGCTACTGCCCAAGTTTTACTGTGATCACCATTTGACTATACTGCCACCAGGAGCCCAATCAGAAGATTTTTGTTGTTAGAAAAGACTTCATACAGAATTATATATCTACCAATAATATTATAAGTCAATAACAACCTCAACAACCTCAATAATAAACATAGAATTAAATTGACACATTCTCCACAATGTCAACAAAAAGTGAACATTATAAACTTCCTTAAAAGGTAAAATTTAAGGCAGAGCTGTTGCATTGAGCTGCATTAGACTGTACAGGTGGACCTGATAAAGTGGCCACTGAGTGTGTATTCCTGCCATCTTTCACCACAGTGAAGAAATACAGCACCGTCATATCAACTGAGCAGTAAAATCTAGTGTGTAATTCATGTGTGATTCAAAGTATAATTTATGCAGCAGCCACAGGAATATCCTTTTAAATAAATACATATAGTAGAAATTCAGATTTTCCTTTACTGAACACCTCCAGCAGCTTTTAGGTTACCTTGTCCTTTATCATTTGGAACTAATCTTCAAATTAATTACATTTAACCACAGAAAATGAATTAATTAAATTCCTATGCATTAAACTAATTCAATTCACAGTTTAAGTAAGCTTAATTTAATTTATATAGCTTACTATTTGAAAAGCTGAGTTACAAAGGTAAACATATGGTTGCAGTTTTCCTCACTATTATTAGTATCAATATTAGTAGGCTATTTGTACGAGTGTTATTCCAGGCAGCAGGTGGCGCACTAACGCGACATTGCTTTTGGACACAGGAAGTACGTCACATTCCTCTTCCGCCACGGCTCCGGCGCCTGAAACACGAGTGTTCATCTTTTCCCTCTTTACCGGAGGAGTAGTGAATATTTCGAAGGGACTGGCAGCACCGAGGTGACAAAAATGGTGAGTATATTTCTCTGGAAAGGTTAGACGCCCGTCAGGTCACAGCATTCATTCTCCCGCTGGGACTGACAGCTCCGCTTCGTCTAGCGCGGCTAACATTAGCACAGCTAGCAGGCTGTCTAACGGTTAGCCGCCGTTAGCTTCCTTAGCATGATGGAGAGATGATGCAAAGCCCCGGCCTCTGCCAGATGGACCAAGTGGTCCCCCCCAAGGAAGCCTTAACTAGCTCCTCAGGGAGTTGGTTTGTACATTTGAATTATTAACACTTACTTGTTAGATATGTCCTGCTGTCTGTCAGTGAACAAGTGTTGCTAGCCCTGCTTTTGACAAGGTAAACACGGGCGTCACTTTTCTAAATGGTAGCCAACAATCGGCTGGTAAATTAGGGCAAACAATACATCAAAAGCGCTTTATTATGGTAAGATGCTCGCTTTTATACCAGGTTCACACCGCTTAGCAAAGCCCTTTGCCTTACAGTGTGGCCGAAGATTGTGGCAGTAATAGTCTAGAAATTCAGTCAAGTGCTCGATTTAACTAATGCTAATCTGAAGAGACTCGACAGTTCACAAATTAAGTCATTGTACATTCAGATATGTCTCTTGATAGATAAGTAAGGGGACGTTAATTTGTATGGCTGGGACGATATGATTATCTCCCGGTTCAAACCCAATTTATGCCACTCCAAGGCTGTTGAGGCCCCAGTATGCAGAAGTACACCCTTTTTACAATAGGCGAAAACAACACATTTGTACTGCATGTTAAAGCATGTGTGGTTTGTGCTCCAAACTGTATGGGATTAGCATGTCTGTAAAGGGGAGACTGTGTGTACCCATATAACCCATTTTCATTCAGATATCTTGAGGTCAGAGGTCAAGGGACCCCATCAAAAATAGCCGTGTCAGATTTTCCCTCACCAATATGTAGCTGAACTTGGGAGCAATATTTAGTCTCCTTGCTGACAGCTTACTACGACATGGTACCAACAGATTCCTTAGGTCGTCTAGTTTCATATGATACCAATATCTTTACCAGTAGATCACTCACAAAAGATTCGCAGTACTTCAGTGAATCCCACCACTATTAATTTGTCAGGTCTCTGAGCCGCTTTTGGTGCGCTATTACTTCCATACAAAAGAAAATAACTAGCATTTGTTGAGTCTACCATTACTTGTAGAGACAATGCCGGGTGCCTCTTACCACCCGCCAGATGGCCTGCTGAGATATTTTGTCATGATGTTAGCTACAGGACTGAAGCAGATAGTGTATTCGTATTGATAATGTTGACTGTTTTCCACAGAAACCCATCCTGCTCCAGGGCCACGAGAGGTCCATCACTCAGATCAAGTACAACAGGGAGGGAGACCTGCTCTTCTCCGTAGCAAAAGACACAGTGAGTCACTTGTGTGCACATCTCTGCTGTCTCTCAACCTAGATGTGTGAGCAATGCACAGTCATGATTGATAGAGCTTGGTGTCTGACGTGTGTACCTGTTGTGATGTCTCTGACTGCAGGTAGCCAACGCGTGGTACTCAGTCAATGGCGAGAGGCTTGGCACTTACAACGGCCACACTGGAGCGGTGTGGTGTGTCGACTGTGACTGTATCCTATTCACACTCACCAGCAGAAATGCATTGTCTGATCATAATGTTGTATACGCGATACAGCTGTCCTGTGAAAAACCACTTACATGGTGACTGATGTTTTTACATGGTTTTCAGTGGATGGCACCCATTTGTTGTAATGTTTGTGTGTTTACTGGTCGAGTTTGGTTCCTTAGCATGGCCTCCCTCAGGGGACACCAAAAATGTGTTGACAGGATCGGCAGACAACAGCTGTCGACTGTGGGACTGTGAGACAGGTAGGTGTGAAACTGCAGTGCTTGAGAGAAGGGTGTATGTGAGTGTGTGTGTCTGTGGTGAGGGTTAAGAGTCCTCTCATACTTAAACACATGATAAAATCAGTTCGCACAAACACGGACAAATCTTTATTGAATGGATTAACTAAGGGAAAAAAAGTTGTGTTATTGTGAAAATTAAGGCTGAATCTTCATATCCCTGTCACTACTGTACCTGTCTCTCTCTGTGTCATGCAGGTAAACAGTTGGCCCTGCTGCAGACCAGCTCGGCTGTCAGGACGTGTGGCTTCGACTTCAGCGGCAACATCATCATGTTCTCCACAGACAAGCAGATGGGCTACCAGTGCTATCTCAACTTTTTTGACCTGAGGGACCCACAGCAGATCGGTACGCACCATACCACCATGAGGCAGGGAGGACGAGAACGGATTTTATTTACCAAGAGATCACTTACATTCTTAACTAGCTGCCAGAACACGAGCCGTGGTTAGGGTTCATTTCCCACGCTGCAGGAGGGGACTGGCAGCTCCCGTGTTAGACACAGCCTTTTGTTAAATATGCATTTAGGAGAATATGATATTCCCCTAGTTAACTTGCTTTTATGTTTACACTTATTTACATTTGTTGTTCAGCGCAGATGTTATTGCTCTTATTTGAATAGATTAAAAAAAAAAAAGATAAGTAAAAATGTTCAGTACATCTCTTTGAATTCAATAATTAAGTGTTCATGTCATCCATCACAGTGAACATTTCCAGGACATCCAGTCTACTTAACTTTTGACAGTTGCATGATTGGGCAGAATCATTTGACCAGCAGATATGTCTTCTCTCTGTGCCATGACTCAAGTGTGTTCATGTTACCGAGTGTACGTCTCACTGTGTCTCACTGTGTCTCTGTAGAGGACAACCAGCCCTACCTGTCAGTACCTTGCAGTGAGTCAAAGATCACCAGTGCTGTGTGGGGACCTCTGGGAGAGTTTGTCATCGCCGGCCACGAGAACGGAGAGATCAACCAGTTCAGCGCCAAGGTGAGAAAACACTTATCTCTTTTTAGGTAAACAGATGATTGTGAACTAAATTTCTGTGGCTCAGAAGCAGGCATGTAGAAGAAAGAAAAACAAAGTGAGGAGAACATATAAAAAATGGACAAATCAACTAAACAATAAGAAAACAATAGTCTGTAGAAGTGCACTTTGAGAATAAGATACTGAATAACTTGGTAGAACTAAACAGACTTTTATTAAAGTATAGCTGTTTAGATAGTTGAATGTCAATGTGAATGGCTGTTGTTTGTGGACAGTCGGGAGAGATCCTGAAGAAGGCGAAGGAGCACACCAAGCAGATCAACGACATGCAGTCATCAGTGGATCTCACCATGGTGATCAGTGCCTCCAAGGACAACACCGCCAAGGTACGACCCCTGTCTCCTTCTCAGCCCTTCACACAAACACACACACACACACACACACACACACACACTTGAGAATAGTTATGTTCCATCAAAATTCACCATCTCAGGTTACACTGAACTTTTCAAAGGAATGCATGTTTTATTACTGTTCTCACCTGAGCAGGACAAATCCTTAATTGTCTGCTCTCTAGGGGCACGACGCTCTGACACCATCATAGAAACGTTTAGCCTCTCTTGAACACGGTGGATGACATGCTGCTGCACTCATACCATACCAAACCATAGCATGCAGAATATAAGCAGTTCAAATCCAAACAAGAAGACCCTGGACTGAACCACCAGTAAATTGCTCTGTGGAACTAACATCACTTGACTGCAGCATAGACAGCACTGTGTGTGACACATGGGCTCTGAATTTACCACCCACAAAGTGGCAGCACACTATGTTTGTGGTGAATGAACCATACTGTTGACAGTCACCCGCCTCACTGGCTGATCCATAGCATACTGTAAAGACATGCTGCTAGTTTGCCCTGTCAACAGTGCAACAGTGCTCCATTCTGGAACAAGAAATAACCTTGAACAATAAAAGTAATTTTTATGTGTATGTGCAACTAGTCACTGTTAGCTGAGCTAAGAGTCTTCCCTGTTTGTTTCCTCTCAGCTGTTTGACTCTACATCTCTGGAACACATCAAGACCTTCAAGACAGAGAGACCCGTCAACTCTGCTGCCATCTCCCCCATTATGGATCATGTAAGGAACCGCTCACAAAACACATTTCTGAGTGTACTAAGATCCATAGACTTAAATGTGACACTTGTTGGTGGAGCTTCCTGCAGCAATCAGCATCTCATCACTGACCTTTGACACTTGTGCATGGTGTCTCTTCCAGGTGGTGATGGGAGGTGGACAGGAGGCCATGGAGGTCACCACTACCTCCACCAGGATCGGCAAGTTTGAGGCCAGGTAAGACAAAACGTGGCTGAAGTTGATTTTCAACAAAAATGACCCCCTTTCCACACCTGGCTAATCCTGACACTTAAACCTAATTTCAGCACACTCTCCCACTGTGCTAGACAGGACAAAATATGGCCTACACAGTTCAAGGACCAAATTTCCTATTTTTAACTGCTTTTATAGTCCAGCACTGAAACTTGAAACCTGCATACTCACACGATACATCAGTTAAAATGCATAGCTATTTGATAAATTTCACATTTGTTTTCTTGATTGTGGTGATGATCCATTAAGAAACCTACTTTTAGAATAGCATCACGTCAGTGTATATAAACATCTAGCAAAAGGTTTCAAGTGTTAACCTCCCTCATCTTCTGCCTGCTGTGCAGGTTCTTCCATGCTGCCTATGAAGAGGAGTTTGGCAGGGTAAAGGGCCACTTCGGCCCCATCAACTGTGTTGCATTCCATCCTGATGGCAAGAGGTAAGGCATGAACACACTCTTCACAGACACTTCCTTAAAAAAACATTTATAGCACTCTAGTCTGCTGAAGGATCTGATGTGTACCACTGTACTGAAGTTTGTCTCCTGTGTTTGTGGTTCAGTTACAGCAGTGGAGGAGAGGATGGATACGTCAGGATTCACTACTTTGACCCACAGTACTTTGACTTTGAGCTGGAAGCATAAATGGCCACATGCCTCAACCACACAGCCACCACTGTACTCAGTGACTCAGTCCACACTTGGAAGACAAAATCGGGGAAGGAAAGAATACCAGGGTGCATCTACAGTCAGCATTGACCTCCTCTCCTTCTGTTCATCAGAAGTCAGTGTGCAGATGGCTTCCACAGACTGCTCATCTCCTGTGTGTAGCCCTTGTAGATCAGTGCAAACAGAGGTTTTTGAATGACAAGATGATGAAGAATGAAGAGTTGCTATAACATTCATTCTAACATCACTAGAAAATAGCATCTTGTTTCAGTTTGTTTGGTGGGCTCAGAGGTATTTAGGTTTCCATTTTGTACCTTTGGATCTACAGTGCCAATGAGACTGGACTTACACCCCCACTTTCCAATTCCTGACTATTTAATATGATTCTCCAAATTAATGGAATTTTGAATTAGTTTTCTGTTGTCAGCCATTTTACCACCACTTAACAATAAATGACTATATACACAAGTTGTGTCTGGTGTGATCTGTGAGCCCCCTGGATTGATGTTACATGTCTAAAAAGGATAACAGAACAGGCAACAAAAACAACTGGAGGGATTTTCTTTATTTTTATAACAAAGTCAGTTATGATAATGCACATTTCACAAGGATAGAACTCCATACAACCACAGGTAGAAGGCTATTTAGCTCACTCCACCTTTATAATGGTACAAAATATCTAAAACAAGTCACTCGCTTCCCAACATCAACCTCTGAAGAAGTATAAACTCAATCATACCTAAACATACAAACAATGCAAGAAGAAAATAAAAAGGGGGAACCACTGACTAGATATTCATGGGAAGACAGGCTAAAGGAACTGTTTGTGTACTCATGATTTAAAATAACTTAGTCAAGAGAGATTAGGGACTGACTGCGAAGTGGTGGACTGCATGGGCAAAAGGAGAGTGTAATATGTACATGCAAAAGGCAACGACATTCTAAACATGCATTTACTGATAAATTAACACAACAAGCCAAACAACAGTCTGTCAAATGCTGGTTATTCTAACAGTATCATAAATAGCTGTTTAAAAACTAAGAAAAGCCTTTTTGCATGTGAGCGCTAGACTTAAAAACCAACTACATTTCTGCAGGGAATTTAGAGTGAGCCCTGTAAGCTGAGTCCCACAAACATTTTGCTTTTTGTGGACACTACATCTGAAACGTCATGATAGCAACAGTAACACTTTGTGTTTTTCTCTCACTAGGCATATCTGGCTCACATAGCAAATGAAAAGGGATTCACAGCGTATGTTTTTTACCTGCTTTGAGCCTCAGCTGGGTGGTATTTGCTACATCAGCACAGCAGAGGAGGTGCTAAGCAAGTTTTCTATCAGAAATATGTTAAATTGATGTTCAAATCCTGTAGATTGTCAAAATTTTCTGACACTGTACTGTCTAGTTTGCCAAGGCCACCCACCTGGAGCTCCACAGAGGTCAAAAACCAATGCAAGTACTATGTGAGCCAGGTTTGTCGGTAAGAAGACATACTAAAACTGTAGTAGAAAATAAGTCGGTCCTTTCATCACTGCAGTACGAGAATAAAGGAATCAGGGGCTCCTGGACAAAGGTCGAACCATTTTTCCCCCATTAGAGACTTCAAGTTGTTTTCACTTCTTCTTTTGGTCTGAAACACAATTTCAATAATTTATCAATGCCTGTTAATTGAGATGTTGGGCAGTAAAACGGCAAACTATTCACTCCACATGACAATCTTAACTTTTGATATTCTAAAACTACGTATTTAACCAGTCTATGAATTTAAGTTTCTCTTACACTGACGTGTCCATCTTCTCTTCCTCTTTCTCCTCTTCTTTCACTTCTGTGAAGCAAAGAAACAAGAATAATTATTCCAGTGTTGGTGTGTTTGTCACTGCATATGCCAGTGTGCCTCTAGAGGCCTCACCTTTCTTTTCCTCTCCTTCCTTCTCCTCCTCCTTCTTCACTCGTTTAGCCTTCTTGTGGTTGGCTGTGTTTCTGCGGCCTCCTCCCTGGCCCTCGGCCTCATCCTCGGAGTCAGAAAACTCCTCCTCACAGGCTATCCTTTTGTCATGGGCCCGGACTGAAAAACAAAAACACACATTATCAGTCTGCACACGTGCACAAACTACAATCCCTTTCACAGCACATATCAATGCCTGTTTGCCAATATAACAAGCTGATAATTGCCAATTGGTGTCCAACTCCATAATAGTTTCACTACATTTTTATTGTACAGCTGATCAAAATTGTACGAGTTGTCTAAGAAAACCTGTAACCTAAACTGATGCTGATGTGACTTTCCAGTCATATTCAAAATGAGTACACATGAAAAAGTGCCAATATTATCAGCATGAGTCTCAATGGAGTTTGATGGTCATACTACGGTGCATTAACTACAACCACGTGGAAAACTTTAAGAGCACTACAGTCTCCACTTTAATGACTCATTCAATGAGACCATGTTGCTTTGAGAAAAATGCTCACAAAGCAACACACAAAGCAGACCGTGATTCACCCCAGCAGTTGAGACAAGAGTCCAGGAGATGGAGGGCTGATACGAGTTCTGTCAATGCTACTGTGGCCTGGCCCCTTCTACATTTAAGTTTCATCATGCTGTGATGATATAGTACACCTTGAAGGTCTAATTTGTTTTAATGTCATCCTTTGACCCTTTCTAAAACGAAACATTGCATGCTCATTATTCCTGCGAATAACCCAGCGCATGTCTCTTACTGGAGATGCGTTTGTCAGGGTCCTCTTCATCCTCGTCCCCACTGTCAGGGTGGGGGGCATCCTCGGGAATGGCCTGCATCTGGACACCTGGGGCGTGGGGCAGCATACGCAGGTTTTCAAAGAGACGCTGCTTGATCTTCTCTAGGTACTCGTTGGTGTTCTGGTTGGTCATGTTGGACGGGCTGATGTGCAGTTTGAAGTCGGGCCCAAAGTACTCAAAGTAATCGTTATAAGGCAGCTCGTTGGGGATGGAGCAATCCAAGGCAACGGCTGTCTCGTAGGTCCAGCAGCGGGCCACGTTGCGGATGGTGTAACCGCCACCACCCAGCATTAGCAGGGGAAGGTTGAAGCTTTTCATGTACTCAACACACTTGGCGTGGCCTGGAACAGACAACACATACCATTCGCCATTCATTAAAATCTGTGATACTGCAAAAAAGCTTTGACTACTGCCAAGAAGAGTGTGAGCTGAGTTCATACCTTTGATGGTGAGGTTGAAGCAGCCCAGTCTGTCTCCCGACAGAGAGTCAGCTCCGCACTGGAGCACCACAGCGCTCGGCTGGTACATCTCCATCACTTTAGCCATAATCTAACACAGACACAATCACTTGTTGAGAAGCCTTATTCAGGGAAAGGCAGTGCTGATGTTAATTAGACAGCGCTTTGTTTGACACAAAGAAGTCAAGTAACATCAAAATAGTGATAAAGACACTTACAGGTTTGAAGATCGCTTCATATGACTCATCGTCAATGCCATCCCTAAGAGGGTAGTTCACTGCATAGTACTTGCCCTTTCCTGCTCCAATGTCCTGCACACATTGGATATGTCGTTTATGTCATATTCATTTACACAAAACACATCCACCCAACTCTTCAGTGGGAAAACAGGGGCATGAATACAAAAGTAACTAACCCTCAGGTCTCCAGTGCCAGGGAAGTACTCTCCATACTTGTGGAAAGAGACAGTCATGACCCTGTCTGTGGTGTAGAAAGCCTCTTCCACTCCATCTCCATGGTGGATGTCAATGTCAATGTACAACACCCTCTGGTGGTACCTAGAAAAAAAGACGAGTAGTTTATCACATCGACCAAGTGCTGATAAATTTTGTCTGCTGCTTGTGAAGTTATTACTCTCCAGCAGCCATTTGCCAACAAATAATTCATTATTTAGAAGCACTACTCCATTAAATAAAACAAACAAACAAACAAAAAAAAAACAGATGAAAGTGTCTTGAAAGTTTCTGGAGACAAATTTCTGCGCTGCAGACAACAAAAAGGGAAATCAGATTTGTTTCTCAAATCAGATATTTAAGACAGAATGTCCACACTGTTATTCACAAGTGATCAGATCAGGTTTGTGTGTCCCAACATCAGCAACATATGTGCACGGGTTGCTGTGGTAACAACGTAGGCGTCAGTTTGTGCATACTGCAGACACGGTTCATTAACATGGAGGCATGAGAAATGGAGATCCATCATGTCACCCTCTGAAAAATCGCGCTGTCAAGTCGCTGTGCACGTCACACTGGGCAAAGTCAGCGACGCAGGAGGCTGAGATTAATTAATGTATCCATGGTAACAGCAGCCACTGTCATGCACTTCTGTCACTTAGAACTGACGTTGTTGTGTGTCACATTGCGAATGATTTAACAGACACTTTCAAATCTTATGTCCACCTCCAGATGTAATTTGATGATTTGGAAAAAACACATTTAAAGTGGTTTGCAAAAATCACAATACAAACAAAAAAACAAAAAACAAAACACACAGGGGTTTTTTTTTGTTTGTTTGTTTGTTTTGTTTTGCTGTCCAGACTTGCTAAATAAATCTGGATAAAATCTGGACACAAGACACAATCAAAACCAAATAAACAACAAATCCAGCAGGGTATACACCACTCAGAAACTTGACAGAAGTGGACTTCACCCAATCGTGGAAGTAAAAGTTGTAACTTTTACAAGGAAATGACATATACAGCATTCCACACTTTGTCATTCAGAGACACTGGCCAAAGGAAATTGAAACCCTGACAGAATGGTGAGAGGTAAACGTTAAATGCAGAGAGACGAAATCAGTCGGCTTACTTGAGCAACTCGAGGATGGCCAGGACGATATCGTTGACGTAGCAGAAGCCAGAGGCCTCGGACTTCTTTGCATGATGGAGTCCGCCGGCCCAGTTGATGGCGATGTCTGTCTGCTGCTTGTTTAGCTTCACCGCCCCCGCTATAGGACGGGACAAACACAGTCAGTCAACACACTGTTTGCTTCACAAGCTTTTGTTTGTTCATCCAAATGAGGTTACTGGCTCCACATTTGCACGCAGTATGAAGAAAGAGCCCAGTGAGAGAAGAAATTTATTTGCATAGCACTGTTCTAAAAGCAAAAAAATATAAGCCTTTCCCAAAACTGTATATATCTGCTGTCAAATAAACACAATGATTTGCATTATGCCAACACTTTCTGCAGATTCAGAGGATCGCAAAACAAAACTATGGGCTCATGATTACTTGTAAAGCAATTGAAACCTCTTTTTGGTGAGCCTTGAGGGAGATGAGGAAGATTTAAGCCCAAGTGCTACAATTTGTGACTAATTTCAGCTGTACTGGTGTTCACACCTCGTCACTGTGTAGTTCCAGTACTACGTTATGCTACGCTACTAACTAGTGTGGGGACGGCTAATTTCCCCCCCCCCCCTCTTATTACATTTAGGTCACTATAAATGTATTGTGAAGAGAGTTCGGGCCCACACATCATTCCTTGTGTTTGACTTGGGCTTGTAATAATTATGACTGTACATGATTAAGTGTGTAAAACAGTGGCTTTATTTTGGCATGGAGAAACCTACTGCTGAATTTACTTTCCAACTGTAACTTCAAAGAACCCAACATTGAACACAAAAAATATAAGGTATAGAGAACTAAATGAGTCAACCATCGTCTTTTCCTGCTCTGCCCATTAAAAACATTAACATCAGCTGCTGGCCTGCTCAAATTAAATGCTGACAACCATAAACTTGACCAGTGACCAGCGAATGTACCTGGTGGTCTAGATCAGGGGGTATTTGCACCAAATTTGCATGATTTCCAATAGTGAAACTAAAAGTAATTTTTGCCTAAACGACTTATGTCACAGGAAGAGGTTTTATTTTCAGATGCCCACAGGGTCTACATAATTTAACTTATACAATATTATTATAAGGTGTAAATGTCAGAGGTATAACCAGAGGCATACCTATCCCTAATTTGCAAGAAAAAAGTGATTTGCAAAATCTTAGTGTCAACACTGAAACAGACAGTTACCAGTCAGAATTGGGTTAATGTGAATTCCTCTGTCGGCACTAGAAACTTTAGATTTAGGTAGACATAAAGAGGGTTGCAGCTGTCTTTGCAATACAAAATGAACGAGCTATTAAATAATTTTGCTCTCCAGACTTTTGAATGGTGAAATGAATGATGGCTCTTAAGTGAAAATAAAAGGTTTGCATAGCTTTTTTTCATCTGAACATTAATTTTAAGGTCAACATGAAAAATGCCTCTTACCGCAGGCTTTTTACTTCTTTTCAAATCAAATTTAAGTTGCAAGGATGGCCAAATAGCATCTTTCTGATTTGTCTTTGTCAGGTTTCAAAAATATTTAGACATCTAACAGTTTAGGTCAGCATGGTGTTCTTGAAAAATGACTAGATAATATGACCTCCTGGATGAAGAGAAGGACAATGGGAGATAAGACTGAAATAACTTACCGACAGAGCCACCTGTTGACAGCTGACAAAACTCAAACAGGCCATCGAACACGGGACAGTCCTCTCCAACATTGACTGTGAGAAAAAGCACAGACAAAGAGATTTAACATAACCGGACAGTGACAACAGAGCAGTCTAGTGGTCACTGAGAGAAAAGCCGATGCTCACATCTCTGCATCTGTTTGCTGTACTCAGACATGTTGTCCGGTCGGATGGACCTCAGGAACTTGATGTAGTCATCACTGTGGTACTTGGTCATCTCTTCTCCATTGGCCTTGTGTGGTCTCTGGAGACGGACACAGAGGTAATTGGAAGATTAACAAAGGCTTCACACTTCATTAACCTGCACTGTGCTTGTCCAATCTGAAGGTGAAAATCCACCTTAAAACACAGCTTGCATATTTTTCCTACTTTCCTGGATTGGTTAAGTCTGGAATCGTGTATAATGCAGTCTATGTTTTAAAGGGGAATACCACTTATGTCTGCAGGATAACCAGTTACATTATTATATCATAGAGTAAATTACTCCAAAAATGTACTTGACCTAAGCCAAGTCCCCATCCTGAGCCTTCAAAATGTGAATTCTGCAGCTGCTAATGATGTGAACCCACAAAATGTTTCATCTGTTCCACCAGGCATCAATTTCTTGTGTAGTATTGTTAATTCTGGAGGAGCTGTTTTTGGCTTTAACCTGTGATATTATGTGACATCTCTGGAGTCGCTTCACAGATAATTAATTGTGTGTCACTGTGAAAGTATGAAGGATGCTCTGGGGAATATAGATGCTCTTGATGTTAAAGAGCTTTCAGCATTATTATACTAATTAGTTTATTTGGATACAAAAGCTCAAACATTCTATGATCACATAGTAAATTTCCCTTTCAATCACTTTCTAAGTGTTCTTCCTTCCTACAGATTAATTAACCATCCACAGCGATGGGAGTAGGAATATTGTAGATTCTGCTTTTAAGATTTTATCATACAATTAACTCTTTGACTTCACACAGAAAGTACAGTTGAACAGAATAGACATGCATTTGGCACTCTAACACTGCTGGGGTGGTATAACTCACATAGATCTCCATTTTCCTGTACAGTCCATAGTTGAGAAGGAGGTTGTGTGTCATGCGGATCCTGTGGGGCTTCATAGGATGGCCCTGGCCATAGTAGTAGTTCCCCACATCACCTTGGGTGACAAAAAAAAGCAGAACAGGTTGAGTTTTACCCTGGCAAATATGGGAAAAAACGAACCTTGATGTGACTGATTCTCTCATAAGAGCACAACTTTAGGAGAAACTCACTAAAAATCTGGCAATTTGTGGTCACCCTACTCATCTGCAAAGTTTAATTACCTGATAAAACAAGACTTAAGGTCTTTTTTTCACATGGTTTGAAGCCACAATTTTGGCATACTTCCAATCCATCAAGCTGCACTTACATCAATGAGATGTCAATGATGTATCTACTTCACCTGTTATCCCAAGAATGATTTACCATCAAGACACAGTGGGGGGCTATAGCAAGCGATCAACATGAACCAGAAGTAGTGCAGTTTAAGGCATCATACAGGCCTGTGTGACATTATCTACCAACACGGAAATGAGTCGATGGAGATCTTGAGCCTCTATCACGGATATGCTTTTGCCATAAACAAAGCAGTAAACAGGCAGCCTTGTTAATTGAGTTTGGCGTTAAGTTTACTAGCTGCATAACAGACGGTATGCAAAATGACATGAGGATGCCTGGGGAAACGTATCACTTCACATATCACGTTACCGTGGATTGTACAACTAATGATGAGCGCGTGCATGCATATGGGGAATTTCAGCCAAGGTGCTTAGACACACTTTTAATGAAACTATATTCATCTGCATGTGCAACTTTTGCCGAAAAATAGCACAGACCGCCTCAGATTTAATCACCACTTCTCGGAAGTTGTTAGCGAGTTAAGGGGGACAGTATCGTGAGCGCCAGGGCGGTCGGCTAAATGTGGAGCTAATTACACCCAAAATGGTCCAATCAGCTGCATCACAATCCAAAGTCATGTCAAATATCTGAATCGGCTGCATGAGTGTTTTTACCCACTCATTAACCAATATGCAAGATGAACACCGGTTAACACAGTGCTACACATCAAGCTAACGGCTAACATTAGCAAGCGGCACGGGCTCGTTGCCGGACGAGCAAGCTAACGTTAGCTCGTTTACACTTGCTAGCTAGCTAGTCGCTCGGCACATCTTTGTGCAAGGGATAAATGTAATTTTCCAGAAAAAAACGTCCCCGCCTTTAAGACCTCAACAACATTCTGGGAAATTGAAGCTCGCAAGTGGTATATTTACCGTCATAATAATAGCAAACTTTCTTCTTTGTTCCTTGAGACAGCGCCATTTTACACCAATTATCCACACTGGTCGTTGCCCACCGGTGCCTCGGAGTACCGGCCAGGGAACTTGTGCTCAGCTGCTGTCGACCAATCACAGCGGCCGCACCGCCCGGCTGAAAGACGCCGGGATTATAAACCAATGAGCACATGGGCTGCAGCCAGAGCCACACACACTGCTGTGTAGAGTCACAATTACAATCACTTATAACATATAATCACATATATTCATTGATCAGCGAGGGCAAACTGGTTCAGCTGCTGTTGCTCAAGGAAAAGTTAATTCTAATAAATCAGAACTAATGCGACTAAATATGAACCTGTGCCTTGGAAATTTGGACAAAAAGTGTGCGTTTTGTATAAATGTGTGCATTAATCCTGCTACTGTTAATCATAGTTGTAAAAAAAAAAAAAAAAAAAAAAAAAAAAAAAAAAAAAACATGTGTATAGTATACAAATACTGTCCCAAAAGTGTTTTAATACACACAGAAGACCTTCATATGGAATGTAATTGTGATATACTAAAGACATGTCCTTCATATGAGTTCTTGAAAGCATTTATTTCCAAATATGTCCAATGTAGCCAATGCATTTTGCCCACTCAGTTTTTTCAATCAGTGTCATGTGCATGTACAAACATATTTTGGCCAATTTGTGCACATTTTTCAACACAATTCCAAACATATTCTGAAGCATGGGTGGATTTTGTGTATTCTTCTGAAGGGGGTTATCATCCTGTTTTATGTTCTACACAGATAAGACTGACTGAATACTGATGCAAGCTTAGGAAGCAATCCAAACTATTAAAAAAAAATAGTGGGACAGATCAGGAAAATGGTTAACAACAGCATGCTGATCAGCTTTGTGGCAGTCTATGCAGTGGCCACAGGGTGACACCCTTTACTCAGCTGTGTTTGACATCTCCAGAATCTCTGCAGATGCTGCTGAGGAATGGACCGCCACTGAACTAAACAACAATCAAGACAAAGCATCTTATTTGTAGTGTACGTATGTAGTAGCAATATCTATTTATTGCTTTTCAATAAATCATTGGTGTGGAGATTCACATGATACATCCAAACACATTAAAGGAGCGATCACTTATTGTTTAGGTTAACGACTCCCACTGAAAGGAAAATAAGGGATACGGAAAGAATCTACAATTTATTCTTGCCTTCTGCTGATTCTGCCTGCAACTGAGCACCATTAATACCACAAATCTATTGTATGAGTTTCATAAATGCATCTGCTGCAAGAGGCAAAGGGCTGTATCAATATGGAGCTACAGCCTCGTTTAAATAATTCATAATTGTTTGAAGGCGGGGTCTAAATATAGCCCTGATCTCAACTCATCATATCACCATGTGAACTAGGTCATTTCAACCAGATCAGGACTCAGTAAGCTATGTTCAGGAGGCCACTCAGGCTTCAGATGGGTGGACTAGTGAAGATGCGAGAGAGCGAGGCTGAGGTAGTGGTTCTCCTCCAGCCCTGAGCTGACCTCAGGGCCACGAGGCTAATAGAGGACCACGGGTCATTAGATCTGACATTATGGTGATGGTGCGCTCTTTCATCTAAAAATCAAACAGCTGAAAAAACCACCTTGGCATTTCTCCTGTCAATGAATAGCAGAGCAGAGCATCTGATTCATCATCTGTCATGTACAACAAACTCCCCACGAGGCCCACACTGAGCTCAGTTTCAGCACTATCATTTTGATTAGTCATGTGTACGCTGACCTCATGCCTTTGCACTCAGAGGGAGCATCACGGTTGTTGAATTCTTACTTACACTCTCTCTTATCTCAGTTTGAAGCTGTACTGGCGTGAGTGCAAGTCCAATGGTGGCTAATAATCGGAATGAAGCTTTTGTATTTTCATATGTGCATGGCTGCGAGTGATATTAGTGCATGCTGTGAAACTTCTGTACGTCCAAAATGTTGTGCAAGTCTCTTCCTGCGTACTATTACCCACTTAGAGTTGAAAATGTTCAGTTTATGTCTGTAGCAGAGGCCTTCTCTAATGGAAACTAGTGATATATTGGCTTTTAGTGTCAGCTATGATTTCACTTTTAACTTATAGCTGCCTAATGTGCAGGCAATACACTGTAAAATGTCATGGAGTCAATTCAGTATGAACAATTGGAAGATGTCCCTTTATTTTCTAGTGTCAAGTTAATGAGGGTGATTATCATTCTGTACTTTCCTCTTAATCCTTACTCACTGATGTTAGACTGCTGCTAGTGGCTGTAAGGTGACTCCAGGGTGCTATAGAAGCCTATAATATGCAAAATAGACTGTGCCTTCTCACTGTAGGATAGTGCTTGGCAATAACAAATAACCATAACCACACGTAAATGGGCAGGTAACCAACATTTATTTACCATTATCAACTTTACAATAAAACCAGTAACATCTGTCAACATTAGCAAAATAAAGAACAGAAATCAATCCAACGTATTTACAGAGACAAAGCAGATTCAGGCTCACACACGACAGATAAACAACTCTGCTTCATTTCAAACCGCAACAGTGAACATAGCAAGCTTAAGTGTTCTTTTTTCTTTTTTTATAGTAAGGTAAAAATCAAAGTTGTCTATTTTTTTTTCTTTAAACAAACAAGACATAGCTTCTCTGAATCTTTAAGATGGTTCTCTATAATACACCACAAAATACTTCAAATTTGGGTTAAAATATAGGAATGTAAAAAGTTGGCAAGTCTCTTTAATTTCTGATTTCATTTTTTTTTTCTCTATTTAACAGTCATTTCAAGTGGTGGTGGTGTCCTAGTATCCTATCTAGCGTCATTCCTCTAGGAAGGAAGGAGGCATCTTGATCGGTGGATGTTTAGGGAAAAGATGTTTCGACCCCATCCATCTCCATCCGTCCATCCCATCACGGTGTCATGAGCTCGCACTCCAGTCATTAAAATCCATTTTCCACGCAGCGACCGACCCACAGCCTAAAACTCAAAGTCAAGGTCCAGATGTTGACCAGTAACCAGGGAAGTGATCTAGTGAATCTAGTCTGTCGTCTTGTTACCATGACGAAAAGTGGCACGTCGAAGGAGTCTCTCACATACATGTGTATATATTTACATATACATATATCCATACATATGTATACATATACACATATATATAAATATATATATATACTCTTAAATTTTCTCTCTCTCTCTTGAAAAACAGTTCACACAGTTCATTGTGAGCTACAATCACTCTTTCTTTTCAGAGGGAGCGGGGGTCGAGCTGCTCTCCTCTGTTGGTTTCGTGGCCTCGGGGGCTGGAGCAGCTGCCTCCTTGGCCTCCTCCTTGGGGGCTTCCTCTTTAGCCGGCCCCTCCTCTGCCTTCGGGGCCTCTTCCGGAGCGGCAGCAGTGGTGGCGGCCTCCTCCTTCACCTCCTCTTTCTTCTCCTCCGCAGCAGCAGCAGCTCCGTTCTCAGCTGGCTTCTCCTCGGTGGCAGCGGGCGCTGCCGCTTCCTCTTTCACGGCCTCGCTCTTCTTGCTTTTCTTCAGGTTCAGCTTGAAGTTGAAGGACTTCTTGAGGGAGAACTTCTTCTTCTTCTTCTTGGGGGTCTCCTTGGCTGCGGCCTCGCCTTCCGCTTTGGCTGCTTCGCCATCCGCAGCGGGGGCTGGTTCGATGGCATCGCCTCCTGCACCGGCCTCGGGTTCCTTGGCTGCCTCGGCTGAGCCGTTGGTAGCGGCGGCATCCCCATCAGGCTTTGCAGATACGTCACCATTGGTCTTCACATGGCCGTTCTCCTGCAAAAAGGATGGAAATTAAAAATGTCACAAAATCAGTCAGGGTAATAATGAAGCTGAGCACCCTGACAAAGAAAAACAAACCCTGCATTCAAAACATCTCTGCACATGCAAAAAACACAACCAAAAACCGGTCTGGATTGTATGTTTTTGTGTCTCCTTTGAGCGTATCGTCGTGCTCATCAATTAACCACCGTGTCGCCTGGCTGAGAGGCGACGCCTTGCAGTACCGCAATCACACGACAGGCGGCGGTAGCGCTACACAGAGCGGATAAGGTACCAGACAGACATCGGCTCAACAAAGACAAGACTGGAGTTCATCGATGGAAGACAGAAAACACTGCAATTGATGTTTTGAAAACAGCAGCCGTTCATGTGCACAGCACAAATAATGCTTAAACAAAATAAGAAAACTTTTTTTTTTCGCATCATAAAAAGGCACACATCTCATTTCCATTGATCTCAGATCATCTAGACTAGTCTGGTTATCACTTGATTTTTTTTTTTTTCCACCCCAAATAACCCATAGGCTGTATTTCGGAATTCCCCAAAAATGCAAAATAGGTGGCAACAACCGGGCTACTATTTTATTTCAGTCAAGAGTAGTAGGCTGCCTACGTGCGCCCAAGCCGCCCCCTCCCCCTTCACGCATGCCACTATCAAACATGTTGTGTGGAGCTTCGTTTTGAACCTCAGTCACAAAACGAAAAAAACGACCGCCGAGCTCACTTACACCTTGAATCCAACTGTTATTTATTAGTTTGGTGTGTCCGCCGTGGCCAGCCACACCAGCACCAAAAAGAGAGCGATGCTGGAAGCCCCACCTGACTTGGTTACCCAAAATGTCCCCAAACCAATTTTGCTTTTCTTTACCGAATTAAGACCACTTCAATTTGTTTTCCCGTTGTTTTCATTAAGGGCAGTGCATTGCAGTGTGTGTCTCCTGCTGTGCAGAGTGAGCGGGGAGCCGGGGGACTGTACCTGTCCGTTGGTTTTGACAGCTGCAGCATCAGCGGCGGCAGCGTTCGCCTCCACAGCCACCTCTCCCTTGGATGCCTGGGATCCCATTGTTTTCGGGTGAGTTTTGTGTTCTCCTAAAGCAAATTAAAAAGAAAAACTAAAAAAGAGTGGCGTGAAGTTAATCCAACCCCAGGGCGAGTCAAGCATCCACCGGTGGATCGAATAAAAGGTTTTCAGGTACAGCTTTTCTTCAGATAGGCGCTCCTTCCCTCGGTTTCCACTGTTTTGGGACCTGTCACCCTGCTAGAGAGAGACCCACTAAACTCAACACTGGTTGAACGCAACGCTTCAACATAGCCCAGGTCCGCCCATGGGTGGGATCTGCTCAGTTTGGAGCAATCAGTGTCCCGCCTGGGCTTGTCGACCCAGCTCCGACCAATCACCTCCGACTCTGTGGCTCTGCCCCACCCTCATCCGAAGACCCCCAGCAATTAAACCAGTTCAGTTCAACTTAATTCAGTGTGTTTTATTGGCATTGAAGGTAAAGCATGGACTTCCCATAGCATCAAAATAATCAAAAAATCATTTCAAATCTCACATTTCTGCATGAAATCATCACCCCCCCCTTGCATCAGTGTATCATCTGTGTCTGTTTCTGCATGTGTTTTTGCACTTCAGGACCAAGGACAGACTGATGAGGACAAACCTACAAAAGCTTGAACATTTTTGAACATTTTTTCCCAGTCCTCACTTCTGCAAGGAACTATTTTAAGGCTTTGGTTTGGTGTTGAGGTTAAAATGAGGGTTAAGCACTGGACGCTCGTATGTAGGATGTGGGTTTCTTCAAGTCCAGTTCCTTATTGGTTTATGTGGGGCTTGTTAGTGTGTGATGAAAAATCAAATGTGCCATGCCAATGGAACAAGCCCGTTAACGGAAAAAGAAAACCAACTCCACGGACATGGATTCAGCCAGCCTTACTGTGCAGCAAAATCCATGCATTTGCAAAACCTGTGCTACCTGCCTACCTGGATAGATAGATAGATAGATAGATAGATAGATAGATAGATAGATAGATAGATAGATAGATAGATAGATAGATGTTCTTTATTGATCCCAAATTGGGAATTCTTATGTCCCAGACAGTGTCCAGTGTCCAGACATTGTACAGGAAACACCAGCAGGCTACACAAAATATACTTCTCAACACTAGGAGAAATATATATCTTTAGACAAATTAAACACAAGACACAAAATAAATAAAGTGAATCAATACAAAGAACATAAAACAATAATAATAATAATAATAAAATGCATACCCTATAAGTGTAATAAATGTAAAATATACTAAAATGTATCTATAGAGCATCTAGACCTTTCACCTTTGAACCTTTGCATGGACTATATGTATGATGAAATATATTTGCAAAATATCAATAGAATAGAATATGTATATATATAAAACAGACGTGCTCATTATGTGTAATGTTAATTTCCACCTGCAAATACACACACAAAAAAAAACCTGAAAATAATATATGGGCCTACAACATGTTAGGTCACAGCTTGTTACCAGCTTTCATTAGTTAGCAGTTATGAGTGAATGATTATGTGTTTCATTCTCAAAAACCTGCATTATCAGACATCTTCAGGAGGAATAGACAGAAAATTAATGTTAATGGGGAGTCTCATCTGATGTGTGCCGTTGCCTTGTTTGCAGTCACATCTGTCTCTATCACATCAGGAGCAGTTGAATAAGAAAATGGAGCTTTTGTCGTACAATGGTGAATGAGGTTTTAACCTATAATTTGACACTGTGTTTGCGCTGTCATTGTGGGTGCAGGGACACATTTTTTTTTTTTTTTTGCATGTTGCTGTAGAATAGGTCAGCCAGCAGCGTAGCACGCCGTCTCCTCATGGCACCATGACTGGGTTTGTTGTTCACTTCCGCTTGTCAACAACATACCAGAAGGAGAATATGTCAACGTGATAATCATGCACATTCCAACTGACCATTTTCTCTTCAAAACACCCTTTGCAACAGTTGTTAAAGCTACAACTCTCAATTATGGGGAGGGGGAAGGACTTCAATGTGCTGTGGCACGAATTGATCTTTTCTGTGACCAATCGCTCTAATTGATTTGGTGAGACATGAGAACAGTGGAATGCATATCGGCAGTGTGCCTTGATGATGAATTCAGCAGCTCGCCGACTCACATGTGATGTTACAGACATTTTGGTGACATGTCTAACTCAGTGAGACAGAGCTGACACCCTGACACTACTGCAATTCAAATAAAGCAGATCCCATGTCAACATCATACTGATTATAATAATGTGATTATGCTCATAGTAGAGTAAGCATAACTGCAGTTACATAAGCAGAAAACAGTTTTATTCACATTATTAGACACCATTTAGGGCATATAAACACTGTGGCTGCACTGATTTTTTAACTGTGGGTGTGCCGACCTCATCGTATTTATGGAAAGGTCAGGAAAGTGGCATCTACAGACCAAGATGGCAGGAGTCAACACTTTTGGAGCTCCAAAGCAGCAGAGTCTGTGCTCCACATGTGGCAAAACATGAAAATCAGTCAGTTTTTGGGGGGGTTTAGGTGCAGCCAAGCAAGCTTGTGTCTTTTATTTTATTTTATTTTATTTTATTTTATTCATGACTGATTTATTATATTTATACCATCATGCTGACCCTGAATCAGTACTAAATAAGTTAAATTTAAAATGTTTTAATTAATTAAAAAATAATTCAATTGCATTACATCTGTATTGAAATAGAATAATTTGTTGCATTTATTATTGTTATTATTATTGTTGTTGTTGAACTTTAGTTGTTTTTAATGAAATTGTATTTTTTTTTAAAAAAATTTAATTTCTCATCTTTTTATACTTTACATATAATAACTGTAAAATTAAAAACTCTAAAATCACGCAATATAAAAGTGCATATAGAATTGCAATGACACATAGGAATTGTGAATCGCATCGTAGCCCAGGGTCCCTTTCGATTTCCATCCCTGCAAATAAATCTCCTCTGATGCCTGCAATTCTACACAATTATTACATAATTAAAATCACTCATGAAAACAGATTTACTGTCAATAGTTGTCAAATTATTCACTTAAACCATCACTGTGTGTGTATAGGCATAGCTATCGTCATAAACCATCTATACCTTGTGTGTAATCTCTGCCATTCAAATGTGAATGCATTACCATGCGTGGCAGGTCACTCTAGGTGCCTGCACTCTGTGTTTCAGCGGTTTCTCCTAACTCTGCTCTCTTGTTACCGGAGTCACACAGTGAGGACAACCTTTTCTCACACACATATCACGCTGTATCTATCTGGCCGGCCTTGTAAATGTCATAATAATGTGTCCACTGTGTACTGTGGAATGCCTGGCACGCAGGCCCTCCCGTCTCCTCAAGCCATCTTCCTCTGTGAATGGGCTTCTTCAGCCTTCCTGAGGTAACTCGGCCCTCAGGGGAGGCAGAGAGAGAGAGCGAGAGAGAGAGAGAGGCCATCATGGTTAACCTTCAGCCATGGAAGTGTATCAGCTGCGCCTTTCTTCTTTTTCCGTGAAAGTCTCACCAAAGTATCAGTGATGACAAAAGCGGCGTGGGCGATGACGACGCGTGGCCTCAGCATCCCATCATCATCATCATCATCATCTCATCGCTGCCACACTTGGCTCTTTTGCTCCGTGTTATGTGCGTCTGCATGTCCCTGCGGTATGTGCACATAAGGGACAGCATTGTCAGGGGGCCAGCGAGCGTCAGGGGGTGAAAGGCACAGAGAAGCAATCCTTCACACATAGACTCACATTAGATGCACACACACACACACACACACACACACACACACACACACACACACACACACACACACACACACACACATGCAAACAGTCAAAGCAAAGAAGGCATCAGCTGTGACAGTGCTCGTAATAGATGTGTTGGGGGTTGGAATGTGAAGGAGGTGGGGAGTTTTCTGATGTGTGAGACAGAGGAGCCGAGGCCTTTAGATGGAAAGAGATGGATAACAGAGAGAGAGACAGAAAGAGAGAGAGACTGCCAGAGATGGAGGCAGTCACATAGCTGTTTGAATGTGACATTCCACATGAGAATAGAAAAGACTGACGTGCTGATCGCTCAGTGATTAGGTGTGGTGGGTGGGATACGGTAACAAGTCGTCAAAATAAAGTCAACACCTCCCACCATCTCATAGAAACAAACACACACACACACACACACACATACATACATACACACCTCCAGGAGGAAGGGCAAAGAAGAGGATGGGGGAAAGACCTGTGCAAGAGGAGAGGGAAGGCAGTGGAAAACATCGGGTATGAAGGAAGGAATCAGGTGTAAGTACACAGCAAGGTGCCACTGATATGGGTTTTGAAGGCCAATATTGATATTTTTGATAATATATCTACATAGTTTGTGCTGGTGTTCAGTGTCTGTTTAATTTGACTATTTTCATGCTAGAAATTAAAAAAAATTGTATTCTTGTCATGGTGGAAAAGCCTCTGGTCCACAACACTAATCCTAATATCATGTCCCTGCATATGTTATGTGTGTTCTGATCAAAATGTATCAACAGAATCAGATCAGGTTAACGGTTTTCCATTTAGAGAACCTGTGTAGTAGTGATCAGTTACACAGTAACTATGTAATGAAACAAACTGCATCATATCCATCACATTAGATGTAGATGGCATGACTGGCCAGTATGTGATTATCAATAAAAGGCCACCACTGGCAAAGTCTCAGTCTAGGCAATAACAGCAGTTTAAAAGTGATAGAAAAGTGAGCAGGAGGGGAAATAAGAGATGAGTATGGGATTTTAACTGAAAAATCAAAAGGGTGAAGGGACTTGATTTTGTGGTGGCCAAAGGTTGGCTGAGGTAAACAGCGATGTCAAGAGCAACGTGACTGTCACACCGTTGCCTTCTCTGGAGGAATTCACCTTGGTATTTCTGGCCTGTGTTTGTCTACTGAGCCGGGGTGTGCCTGTGTTTCACAGGTGCTTTCCATCCAGGCGGTGATGTCACAGTCAAACAAAAGGTGGTTATACTGTGACCTTCAGTCAGTTATCACCATCAACGAGGCAAACAACCACCAATATAACCATAAACCAGTAATTCATTTTTTTTATTGTCTTTAAAAAAGCTTTCACTTACATTGCTAACAGTAGTAGCTAGGAGTAGTAGTTTTACGTAGTAGTACTTGAATGAATTTGCAACATTAAGACTCATAGCATCCTGTAAAGGTGGTTAAGCTGTTGGGTATATGGGGGTTTACCTCACTGCATGCAGGCAGACCACCAATGCTGAAAGCACAAATGAGCAGCGATATCCTTTTTTATGTTGCATATGCACTTAAGAACTAAAGTCTGGTCATTAACTTCAAAGCTTCAAGCGTAAACAGATGAGCTTTTTCAGTCTGAACTGGCCAGTGACACCTTCAAACCCTTGAAAAAGGATTATTACAAATGCATTACCTCATTGTATATCTAATTGAGCCAATCATGCCCTTTAACTTTCTCCATTTCTCTCTGTCACCTTGTCACGCTGAGCTAAACTCGTCTCCCTCGGGGGAAACTTCAAGTCCTGGCCGCCCTTTGACCCGGCCTCCTCAGAGCCTTTGATCACATGGCCGGAGGTCATTTGCCCGAGGCCCGTCCCGTGACCCTGCCAGACTCTGAATGCGTTCGCTTTTCGGTGGCGGAATGCCCCGTTCGATTCTTAATTACTTTTACCTTCCCCGTGCCTTTTGTTCCGTGCCAGTCGTAATTTGTTGTCACGTCAGGCCACCAGATATCTGTGTATGATGCACCCTTCCCACCCGACTCCAGCACCCGCTCACTCTCCATTTGTCTGCCTGCAGTCAATAAGCCTTTGTGTATGTATTCCTGGGTGTTCACACACACAGGGAGGGCTCTGTCTCCCAAAGGCCCTATTGTCCTCTGCTCCATCACCCTATGGATGAGCATCACAAGTCCAGCTGGAGGGTTACAAGAAGAGGTGCCACCGGGAGGGAGTCGAGGAGGACGATGAGTAGGCAAATCACTACGGCTGTAAAATCAGCAGAAAGTGAACTGACTTGAACCGAGGAGAGCGTTGTGAAAGTTCACGAAAGGCTATTTCCTTTTACTATTTCTGGACAGCCGCAAACAAACACAAAGCATCATCTTCCGCTCGTCATGTCGAAGATTGAAAAACAAAAGAGGGCGCTTGGCCCGGATTATAATCGGGCATTTTAATCAAAGTCAGCATTGCTGTGGTCAATATTTCTTAACTGTGCACGCATTGATTCGCAGATCTTGCGGAGGGGACAATAGGTGGCATATGGCTCAGTGTTTGAGCTGACAGATGTCCACGCCGGACAAATAGAGAGTGGGAAAAAAAAATAATCATGACTTTAGCTTTGAGCAGTCGCAGCGGCCGGGGGGGTCAAAGGTCAGAGTTAAGGGCAAACAACAGTGGCACGAGGAAATGTGGAGGAGGAGTGCTGCAGGACGCTGGTCTGGTTAGATAAATAGGTCACATTAACATCTTGTTTAAAGTGACAAAGACAAGAGTGAGTGGAGATGATCTTATTGTGCTGAGTTTGTGAAGCTGAAACAAGAAATCGGCGGTTGTTGAAAAGTCCACTGTAGAGTCCTTATGTAAAACAGAATTTTTTTTTTTTTTTTTTATTTCTCTTGGGAATAACTTGGGAAGTTTTAAAGGTTTTTACAGCCCTTCCTGTAAATGAGACAAAGCGAAAGTGTAATGGGAGAAAGAAAGGCATCAGGCAGTTTCTGGGAAGTACTTGGGACTTTCCTATTTATATCTTAATGCCGCTGTTGCTAATGTGAATCACTGGATCATCATCATCCTAGTCAATACTGTAAAGTGACTTTTACTTTCACTTTCTTTCTACCTCTTAATGTCTTGGTCTTTCATTCAGGCCGGGGAAACCCTTGTGGGGGAAGTCCAGAACGTGTCTCTGTGCACATATTGGAGAGCTGGTTTCACCCCAAACTACCCAACACACAGGACGTGAAGTGGCAGAGGAATTTTTGCTCACACAACAAAATTTTTACGCAAAGGGAATCTTGTTAGTTCCCAGTTTACGATGATCTAGCCATTTTTTTAAAGAAAGATTTTAATACACTGCTAGGTTTTAAGTCTCCACCCACAAAGACATGACTGAAATTGTTCTCCCACTTTGTCTTACATATTATGATCACACACACACACACACACACACACACATGGCTGGCACACGCAGCATTGGAAATGGTGTCAGCCCAGTATATAAATCCCTTTTGACATAAGAGCATGCCAGTGACCTTATTACCATGACAACAGCTTCCACAGGATAGCCTAATAACGTTGTGGCAATGCTGACACAATATGACACAACAACATGGACACTTATTGTGCGAGGTATTGCTGAGAGGTGAACAACTCGCTTTTTATTTTCCCTCTCCTCGCTCTTCCACTTGCCTCTCGTGGTTCATGTCCTTTTCTGTTTCTTTGTTGGCCCTGATTTTTCAGTGTCTGTGTGTGCGTGTGTGTGTGTGTGTGTGTGCTAATGTGTGCTGCATCTTGAGAATACAGGTATATAGAAAAGTCTTAAGGCTAGAGAGCAGGCTTAGAGAAAAGCATCCTTACAGCGGCTTTCAAACACAGATTGATATAAAGCTAGGTCAGGCCTATCTCTGGGCTTCAGTGCTCTCACTTCCTCAGTGTGTGTGTGTGTGTGTGTGTGTGTGTGTGTGTGTGTGTGTGTTTCAAAACTGCATACACCCACGCTAGAGTCCTAAAATAAATGCTTCTCCTTTCATACATGTGAGCGCATTCAGCAGAACTGAACAACACATCCACCCCCTCCCCTCTCTCCTCCTCCACCTCCCACTTCTCTCTCTATCTTTCTCTCTCGCGCGCACACACATGCTCTCTCGCTCTTTTCTCCATCCATCCTCGGAGCAGGCAGAAGAGAGAGAGAGAGTGTCAGAGGAAAGTAGGGGAATGGGAAAACCAGGAAAAGGGAAAGGGAGGGGAAGTCGGGCTTGTGCGTGCTATTTTGAACATCAGCATCTCGGGTTTGGTTCGTCTTTTTGTGTTGCGGCTCATGAATGCAAGGGACGCAGGTGAGAGGAGAAGGAAAGTTAGCGGGGAGAAATTAGAGCGAGTGAATTCTGCTCTCTTGGAGACCGAAGGAAGGCGAGCGCTGCATTTACCTGGAGCTCGGCTTCTCATCAAGAAACCGCAATAATGGCCCAATCAGAGTGGAAATGCCTCTTGTAATCATGCGAAACAATAGCTCATTCTGGGTGAAATTTGCATATGAAACCGGTCATGTAAATCTTTGACAATCTCTGCAGTGGCAGAATACAAGCAGCACACAGCCATGACAAACACTTCACTGGCTGTTTTCCTCCAGCGCATGTTTGTCCGTTCCAACAAAGTGACATTTTTGAGTTTCCAGGAATCTAAAATATCCCAGTAACCAATTCACATTGAATCGATGTTGATACAACAGCCTATTGCAACACTGAAAACATGCATAAATACAGCACTGCAATTAAAACTGAGATACTGTCTGTATCTTTTTGTGAAATCAGAACCATAACAAAACAATATCCAGGCCTGTTTTTAAGATTGCTTTTTCATCATGGCATAATATTGCACGATTTTTTTCCATCTTGGCTCTTTCAGGTCAACGTTGACCTTTAGCAGTCTAAAACACGCTCAACCCACACTTAAATCTTTTAATACTCTGGCTACTGGATCCTCAAAAAAAATTAAAATAAGCTAGGAGTACAGGACAGTTATTTTGCGCTGTACTCTTATTGATGTTGGCTTTTACACATCGCCACCTGTCAAATCCTCACTAGAATCTTCTCCATCACATTTATTCCGACTGCGGGCTTCGGTGCATGAAAACACACCGCGTGAGATCACTTCATGTAAACACTTTGAATCTGAAGGAATGGATTTGTAGCGATGAAAAAAGAAAATTCTAAATGTGCAAGACAGCAAGATGTAAAGAAAGAAAGAAAGAAAGAAAGAAAGGGAACGATATGTAGAGCCAGTGAGCCAGGAGAGCGAGGGATGGATGGGTGGATGGTGAGTCAGAGGGGAGATGGAGACAGAGGGAGGAGAGGGAGAAGTGCTGATGAATGGCTTGATGGCACACTGACCCACTAATGTTGCAGCTGCATCGCCAGTGGCTCCGCCTGGCCTGGTGGAACACACACACACACTCTCATACATGCACGTACACACACAAATTTATAACCCCCTTTTCGGCTGTCCTCACAACTCCAATACAGCACTCATCTCAGACAAGTGAAAAGGCTGTTCTCTCCTCTTGAATTACTCTATAATTCGACAAGGGTTTTTAGCCAACAGTGTACTTTTCGGCGCTGGATGTCTGGCACTGCTGAACCCACTGCACACTGGTGGAGCTTCTGCTAATTTGAACTGTCTACTGTCTGGTACTAAAGGTCATGAAACGGAGGAGGCAGGAAACATGTACCATGTGTCAAAAGCTTGCCACCTCCGTGTTTCTAAATCGATCGCATGTATTTTTAGATCTTTAAACCCGGTTGAAATTCTCTGTAATATGGTCTTTTTTTATAATTAGGGTGAGACGGACCAAAGTTAGAATGTGCAAGATGACGGGTCTTGTGAGGATGATGAGCATGTGATGTTTCCAAGCTGTAACCTTTTGCAACACTGAGTGTTACATTGAGGCCAATCAGGCCCGACTTTAGGACAGTTAGGGCCTAGATTAGATTTTATGGTGTACAAACTGGTGCCATTAGCCTAATATTAATTTATATATTTCACTTAATTTTAAATTGACAAGGGTTGCTGTTTGACCAATGATCTTCTTTTATTATCATAGATTCATGAGCGGTAATTAAACAAAACTTATTTATATGGAGGAAATTGGCTTGTCATGTCACACTGCAAAACATGTTTTGAAGTAATACAGTGAGTATAATTGGTGTTTCACTTGTTACTGATGTTGAGTGGCCGTCAGATTCCCTGTGACAAGTCCAGTGGTCGAACTGCAGGAACTCGCTCTACCAAGTGTCTCTCTCCCTCATCGTCCTCGTCTTCCTCTCACATTTGGACTGGCTGTTCCTGTGTGTCCTCTCCAGTTCCAGCCACACTGGCTCACACCCCAGGTGCTGTTTCTTAATTTTACACACCAAGGATAACTGCACCAGTGTCCTTGTCTAACTCGGACTCATCCTTTAATTTGTTTTTGGAACTGATGTCTCCCTCCTGTCTTCCTCTTCTCCCTCTGCAGCTGGGCTGAACCTGACCAGCGGCCCTCCTGGCTCTGGCTGGATCTCTGCAAAACAAAAAAGATTTTACTGTTGCTGGGGTGGAAAAGCCTCTGAAACAGCATTTAGACCATCAAGGGGCACTAAAATTTTCCACTGAAGGCCTGACTAATGTAATTATTTTAGGAGGGCTTGCAGCTCCTGAAGACAGGGTGAGGCAGGATTCACTGCAAGTTTAAAGACTGGCTCCCATGGAGCTGCAATCATACCCTTGCCTATTATATGGGTTATTATTATGATTATTATTATTATAAAGAAACTTGACAAGCTATTGCGTTCAGGCATTTCTCTGTCCTGGCACTGACGAAGGCCATTGAACTGTCAACTCTTTAGTCAACTAATTAACTCAACATGACAGACAGTTGGTAAAGCAGATATACACCCAATTAAAAGCTCAACACCTTCCACAGACTTTAGCATTTAGAGTGATGGATGCTGGCTGTGGAACAATGCCAAGCCGTTTTATAGGCTACATACATACCACACACACACACACAGCTTCTCACAGAAGCACACACACATGCAAATGCCATGATGACATGTATCCCCAGGGAGAGGAATCACACACACACACACACACACACACACATAGTATATGGTATTATTAGGATGAGATGTGACTGAGAGCTAGTGACAGGCCAGCGCGAGGAGGCTTGGAGGCTGACTGGGTTGGAGCTATTTCAGGGTGGCTTCACACTGCCCCTTTAACATCACCATTAAAGAGCCTTCACAGCTAAAACACACACACACACACACACACACACACACACACCGGTGGGAGGCCATCTCCTGTCTTTAACAAATAGGCCAGACAGCACGTTGAGGACTCTGTGTTTGTGTGCTAATTCCATGCTCTCGCTTGTTAGCGCCCATAAAACATTTGCGCGTCCTGGGTGTTGTGAATAAACACAGGAAGACGATGAGGCGGGTTCTCTGTTGGCCATATGGGTTTTAACCTACAACGCTGCTTACATAAGATAAGGCAGTCAGCCGGTTAGGGGGGGAATAAAAGTCCACTATGTAAACTGTAGCCATTAAACCACAAGCGTCCCCGGCCTAACCCTACCCTGGGGCCACGCAGACCACAGGCAGGTCACATCGCTTTCCAAAGAATCCAGAGAATCCGCACCATTCTCAGTATGAGCGGAATGTATTTGGCGTGTGGTCCTCATGATGGTGAGGTAATGAGGTCACGTCCAGGTGATGGAGGAAGACTGGGGAACGGGGCGTTGGGAGAGAGAAGGGAGAATGAAAAAGGGCAGTGGCACTGACACACTGGCAGCCGGAAAAGCTACAGTGGCAAGGCTGCCCTTGGCATCGTCGACAGCAACACACACACACACATATCAGCTTTGCCCTCCCAGCACACCCTCCAGGCTGGCACATGGAGAGGTGGGGGGAGGGAGGCTGCATGCCCAAGGATGAGAGCGAAAAGAGAAAGCGAGAGCGAGGGGGAGAGAGAAAGCGAGAGGAACAGCAGTCGAGCCTGCCTGCCTCTCCCACTGTGGTTAAATGAAAGGCTGTATACGGAGCAGACTGCGAGACTAGATACACTGTGTGGAATAATTCATTTGGCGAGATCAGAACATCTGCAGCGATTCAAACCATCAGCGAGTGCAGGGCAGCCCTTTTGAAAATGCCATATCAAAAGAAACACACATCACATACTGGGCGAGCCCCTAAAAAAAAATGATTTCCAGCTGATCGTTTTGCACTGGAAAATGCTTTAAAGTCTTTGGTGACGATGCTGTGCCCCTGTGCGATGGCTGGCACCAAAAAAAAAAAAAATTAAAAAGCCATTTAGAATTTGGTGTGTTAGGTTTGCATGCATGGGCACACGTCATTGGTGGTGGTGGTGGATGGAGGTCGAGGAGGGATTCTGGTGCTACAGGCTGCTGATTATATAAATTACTGTAAAGAGAATTTATAATCAGGGACCAAGACGAGGCAAATGAGTTGGTAATCAGGAAAGACAGAGCGAGAGAAAGAGAGAGAGAGAGAGAGAGAGAGAGAAGGAAGGAGGGGTGTTGTGTGGAGAAGTGTTGACCTAATTCTGTGCAAATGGCTGCTCGTGTGCTAGACAGAATTGTTGGTGCTATATATTATAATGCCTGTGACTGGGTTTGAGCCAGGCTCGCGAGTGTATGCATGTGTGTTTGTGTATGTTTAGGCTCTCACGTGTGTAATCGGTGCATGTGTTGAAATGTGATATGGTGTACTTTTTATTTTTTTATTGCCACGCCGCTTTAAAAATGTATGGATCTGGGCGGTGCTGAGGGAGTCGGGGTTATTGATGAGAGGCAAGAGGAGAAACTGGGAACAAATTCATGCATTTAGTCGAGCTCTGATCTGTCTATCCAGCTCAAAATTTTCAGGATTTCAAAGGTGAAATACAAGGTTGCTGCTGGGTCTAAATTTCTGGGGGGAAAAAATTATTCCAGAGTGGTGAAGTCAGAGAACACTGCAAGAATGTACTTCTTAAGAAGTCATTTAGTCTCATATTTAGTGTTACAGTCTGCCAGTGGGATGAGATAAGCTCACTTGTTTCCAATACAGTTTCACTTGTTTCAGGGATTTTTCTGGGAGCAAGTCTAAATCTGTTGAAACAAGGCAGAATAAGGCTGATCAGCCCACTAGGATCAAGAAAATGACACTTGATTCAACACAATTCTGGAAACAAGTTGATTTGCATTGGAGACAAATAGGTTTGTCTCATTCAACTGGCATCCAACTGATTTTTTTCACTTGTTTGAACAAGATTTGAGCGCAGACTATGAGACGAAATGACTTGTTAAGATGGAGATTTTTTTTTCTTTGAAGGAAACATGTTACAGGAATAAACCTGTATGTATTTTGCAACTTGTTTCATGCATTCACTGTGCCAGACTGTTCATGCTTACATTAACAAGGCCGGGATGGAGTCCGATTTTTAGGTCATCACGGGACTGCGCTGATTCGTTTAGTCATGGAAAAGCCATGGAATTTCACATAAGGCCCTCATGGGAACCTTGGAAATGAAAAAGTGAAGGTGTTTATTTATTCCCTTTCTCCCTTTGTCTCTCTCACTCTCTCCCTCTCCCTCTCTTCTGTCCTTTTCGTTCTCTGTCTGTCTCTTGTTACCTGTCTTCCTGGCTGACAGAATCATGTGTGGCACCACTTACCCGAGGTCTCAGCCTGTCAGGTGGAAGAGAGCAAAGTGACAGGGAGTCAAAATGACAGCACAGCATCTCCTTACCCTCCACTCTGGGGTTACAGGTTCACGCTCAACCGGAATACCCGCCTCTTATTCAAGTGTGTGTTTTTGTGTGTCTTGTTGGTGTGTATTAGGGTTAAACCGATACATGGGGCTGATACTGGCCTTGTCTTAAAAACCCACTCTGATTAAAATGATGCTTTTTGTCTATTTTTAATGTGTTTAGCCAGAAAATCCACTTCTATAGTGATGTATACTATGCGCTCCAGTTCCAGTAGCCTCATTATCTCACCATCTGTTTGCATATTTCAGATCTTGAACAAATATCTGTAACATTATTATTTGCTAAAAGTAATGTTACATTGTTAGTTAACACAATAAGCAGCTGACCAAGTCCACTAAATGCATTTCTCTGGAGACTTTCTAAGGCAGCACAGCTGGGTGTTTATCTTTACAAGGCAGGCAACTTGTCAGAGCCGCTGATCGGGACCAAGGCTTATCGAACATTTGGCAATGCATGATCAGCTGACTGATATCATAGTCAAGCTGAAGGCTCATGTTATCTAGTACCGGATTCAAGCATTGTACAGAGTGCTACATAAATGCATTATTGTTGTGATACGTCCACTTGTAGGCCCTATACAATTCGCTCGTCCTCTCCTTTGGAATCAGTTTCCAGTTCAAACACGTATGGCTGAATTACCCCTATATTAGCACTTGCCATTGTGTAGCATGTAGTATATAGCGTATTGTGTAGCATATTCATAGATCGGCGTACATAAATTTAGGCAAACATCACTTACATCCAAGCCATTATAAAGCATGACATTTTTTTTTTTTTTTAAATGGAAAAACCTCAGCTAAAATGACTAAAGTTTACCCAGCCATGCTGAAATGGACTGTGTATTATTTATAGAAAATGCAGCCGCTAAAACTCCATTTGATTTGAGTTACTGACTTTTAGCAACTCTTAAATCTTGGTGGGAAATGAAGCTAAAACTTTTTATATTACATGAGAAATTTTCCATTTTCACTGGGTTTATCATCCCTTTGAAAACTCATTATCAGCCCATAAGTATCCTCCACCTATTACATATGCAGTGCAATTTTCATGATATATATTTTTTGTAGAACTGATCATTATTACAGGGTTGTCTATGACAGCAATTCTCAACCCGCGGTCTGGGAGCCCTCATGGGTCCGTGAGGGGGCTCCAAGGGATTCCTCATAGAAAATGTAGAATCATTTAATTTCACTATTATTTCATTGACTAGCTGTTAGCCCAATGAGAGAATGTGTAAGAATGACTGTTCTGTCCATAGGTTTCACACTCTTCACTGTTAATCTGCCAATCTACAGTACACACAGTTATGGAATAACTAAATCTTATGAGATGGGGATCTCTGATACTACATCTTACCAAATATGAGTCCACAGCCTCATGTGTTTCCACTTGGGCATCCTTGACACTTAAAAGGCTGAAAACCCCAATGGTGTATGGGGAGCCCTTTCACTGAACTGGTTCTGTAGATTTTGATCTACAGGTCCACGCAGGGATGCATCAGTGTGTTAAGTGTCAAATAATGTTACAGTAGTGTGTCATTGTTATTCTGGATTTTAGTGGCCCACAGTGTAAATGCTATTTCACAGCCTTTTCCACTGTGACAGGAATAAAGTTACAGGGTGAAAACTGGAAATTAAGTTTTTTGGCATGCAGTTTGTCAACTTTAATATACTAGATATCAGCACTAAGCATCTGCCATCAGCAGTTTCAAACCAACAACACTAGTCTTCCAAAACCCATTGTGGTTGAAAACAAGAGTGTGTTTTTGTGCTTTCTTAGGTATGCTTGTCTATGTGGGAGCCGCTGGAGAACTCTGGCAGATAAAGTCTTGGGATTCTTTAGTCAAACAGCCGTAAAGCATCAAAGTGAAAGCCAAACAAATGCTTTTGCTTTTGCATTCCAAAAAGAGCGTCTATCGTGTGTGAAACGCATCTGCAAGAAGTGAAGAATCTCCCTTGATCCGCTGTCGGTTATCAACAGATGGCTGATTAGCATTTCCAAATCTGTGTTCAAACTCGGGGATGATTGGGGAGCGATTGGAATTCAAGCTAGAGACTTTGTCTGCCCACATATTATTGAACAGTCTTTCTTTCTCTCTCTCTCCCTCTTTTGTCCCACTCTCTTGCCTTCCCCCCCTTTGATTACCAAGCCAAACATTATTTTGATGGTTCATTGATCGGCTGGGAGTCTTACACAGATATGCAGTATTTATAGCTATGGGCCGCTGGAAGAATGCACTCTGAGACCAGCACAATTTACTACTGCTTTCACACCGCCACCTCCTCATCCATAACACACACACACACACACACACAAACAAACACACACACACATACCAACACTCTCCTATTGCACTTAATTCCATCTCAACCTCCTTTTTCTTTCCCTTTCTCTTTCCTCCCCGTATCACTTTCCAATCAGCTAAAGTCCCCTGGCACACCTGAGTAATGCGTCATCATTCAGTACAGAAAGCGCCTCTGTATAAACATATGCGCGCACACACACACACACACAGCGTCCTACTCCTATAATGTCATTATGGCACCTACTGAGTCAAATTACAGTGAATCAATAGGTCTTGTTTATCTGCTGGGGGCCTCCCTGCCCTCAATTACAACCCAGGGGAACTTCTGGAGGGGGGGGGGCAGGTACTATGGTGTGCCTGTGTTTCTGTGTGTGTGTGTGTGTGGACATGCGCCAAACGTGCAAGGCTACATCTCTTCTTAAGATTGCCCCGCCGTTATCAGTGGCCAGCATGCCTCGACGTGACTCGGTGTGAAAAAAAAGAGTTGCAAGTTCATCGGGGGCGGTGTCGGTCCCCCATACCTGCCTGCATAAGAACACAGCATCAAGGCAGACTCTGCCAATAGTCAGATAAGCTAATTGACTCCCCGACTGTCTCAATGAAAACCCCATTGAGATGCAGCCCAGTGTCTGAGAAGCAGCACGCAACAATGAGGAGAATGTTAATGACTTGCTTTTTTGACTGCAAGGTAAACACCACACTAGCCGACTCGCCTGGTAGCAGCGGCAGCAGCGCACAATGCAGCTGTTGTAGGATTCACGGTGCAAAATATTCCTGGAATCACAGGCAGTTTTTTGCAGAGTGCTGGCAACACTGGGACGCAGTCAGTGGGCGGTTTGCTCTAATTTGACAAGAAGGAGGGACGACCAGCTTAATTGTAATTTGTCTCTCACTTTAGCCCAGAAAAATGATTGTAAAAAAAAAAAGACAGACATATATTTCATTTTTGATTCTTGCATGAAAGACATCAACCTTGGAATACTGGAGTAAATTAACTGAGTAAACCGTGATGTATTGGCAAGACTTTACATCTGAGCTCATCTGATACTGCAGCTTCCAAAAGTGCTTGTAGAAATTGATGAAATTCCTGGGGACACAGTGGGGTGATGACTGATGACTGATTAGACAGAATGTGATGAATTACAAGAAGTGGCTCATAAAGCTTGAGGTTTGAAGGAACATCGGCCCTGATAAGATTAATTCCTGAGAAATCTTTATCGCGTCTTCCTTGATGTTGCCTCTCCATTAAAATGGCAAAAACTTTAAGATCAAACTTGGACTCACTTAGGATAAAATACAGCAACGGCCTTCTTTTCGATGGCCATTACTGTAATTTAAGTGATGGCAACAGAGCGCCCTGTATTAGTTAATTAAACCTCTGCTGTGAGACATATGCTTGTTTTTTTGGCTTTTTTGCTGAAGATAGTTTGTCCACAGAGGCAGTGTGGGTGGGTTAAGGTGACTGACAGCAAAGGCAATAATGCCCTCTCACCCCCCCCTCAACAGGGAGTGGTCAACACTAGTATACACACATTCACAGACAAGCAATTAGCGTACTGAATACAGACCAGACAGCCAATTAGAACACAGCCATTAAGTCCCCCTGTATGCAAATGGGGGCCAGGAACTGTACAAATGTTTTGCTATCCGCTTAAAGTGCCGTTAGAGATGGCAAAAAAAAAAAAAAAGCATAAGCAGTGGAAGGGAAATATGAACGTGGAGGTAATTAGGAAACTGCAAGGAGCAACATAAGATGAGGAATGTGACAGGGCAGGGCTGTTTCTTTAAAAGGGAGTAATGAGAATCCGAATGAGAGGAGCGGGAAGAGAAAGGGAGATGGAGAAGGGCGGGAGATTAAGGAGGAAGAAGTGAGGCAGGGGACAAGAGGGTGAGGGGGCGGAAACAGCAGCAGAAGAAGAGAGGGATAAAGGAGAGAGAGAGAGAGAGAGCGAGAGAGAGAGAGAGGGAGAGAGACTGGGGAGAGACCGAGCGTTGGCCCTCATGAATGTTTCAGATTCATAGTGAAACAGGCTTCCAGTCTGCCTGCATACTAACACAACTCACTATGTATTTATAGGGCATGTGGAGTTTGTTTGAGTGTGACTGTATGCAGTGTGTGTGTGTGTGTGTGTGTGTGTGTGTGTGTATCTTAGGTTTATAGATTCTTTTTGATCACGTAGACTACAGCAGGGATTGTTGTGAATGCGTGTGTGTATATGTGTGTGTGTGTGTGTTTGCGTGTGGGAGGATAGCTTCAGCTGCACAGGCTTGATGAGAATCCTGCCATGTGGTGAATTTTGTATGGGATCACGTTACCGTGCTTGATCACATGAAAGACTTGTCAGAGCACAGTGCTGCGTATGTGACACCTTTAACTCCCTCAGTGCGTGCACACACACTCACACACACACACACACACTCCTCTCTCTGTCTCTATTTCCCTCCCTCTTCTGGGTCCCAGCATGCTTTATTTATTGAAACACACTGCACATCTGCAATCTTGGACTGCCTCAGACTTGCAGATATTTCCTTTTCAAATGGTTAGCATATTGTTTATGGTTTCGAGAAGGCAATGTAGATTGTTTCCTTCCACCCGGGCTTGGTCGATGACTCTACGCCATGTCATAAGTTCATGTGTTTCACCATCGACTCATGCTCAATAATCTGTGCATGTCACAGTCGGCTGCCTGACTGGAACTGTGGCTTAGCAGAGGCTGTGGCTGTGAGCGGGAATAGGAGCGAGCTGGTAATGGGGGGTTATTGGAACTCATGTCATATAGCTGGTATTGCACCCTCTATTTTCCTGTTTTTATGTGGCAGCCACAGTGCCCTTTCTCTTCTAGCCTCTTTTTCACTGTAAAAATATCCATGTTAACAAGTCATATAGTCTCATCTTGAGACACAAGTATTAGTTTTTAAAGACCGCTGATAAATCCTGGGTGAGATAATGCTGCTTGTTTCGATGGTTCAGCTCCGTTTCATTTCGGGCTTGGTTTTGAGAGAAAGAAGTGTTAATGCCTTAGTGTTAATGACTTCTTTGAAACAGATGATTTACACCGGAATCCAGACAATTTATGCCACCCCTTTTGGCATATTTCACTCATTTTAAGCAAAACAGGAATTTTAAAGACTGACGTCTGAATGACCTGTCATGATAGTTATTTTTTGATGTTCTTTTAATCTTTCCAAGTGTCTGTTTATGTCTGATGTCACTCATATCTCGCCCTCCACTCCTCTCCTTATGCTGCATTCAGACAAAATCCGGCAACGCGGCACCTTCCTGCAGGGTTGTTTTTGCAACCTCTGCTACCTCTCTTCATTGACTCTCTAGCCCACTCGACCACCGCTGCTCTCTCTTTCTCGCTACTGCTCTCTGCTCACTCATGATCTTTCTTTTTTTCTCTCATCTTTTAAAAAATGAGTCGGGAAGCTGACAACAAAATAACTTTCCTTTTAAATCTTTGTACTCCTTCATGATACAATGCTACATGGTGAACGAGGTTCTTCTTCCTATATGGACATCTTTGGTATGATCGATCGTTTATGTAATTCCACTTCTTGTTGGACGGCTGCTGTGTTTTTTTTTTTTTTGCTGAACCCCTGCAGTCTAAACGCACTACCCCTATTCAAATGAATTGGAGGACTGCTATTTTTTCCCACATTGCCAGGTTTGTCTTGAATGCAGCCTTATTCTCTGCATTGACTCCCTGCATAGTCTGTGTGCGCTGAGCAAGTAAACAGTGAAATGAATGTGTGGGTCATCGTCAGGGTCACTTTCTCTGCATCCTCTCCTCTCCTCTCTTCATCCATCCTGCACTCCCTGTGGCCCCATAGCCCCGTCCTCCCTCTGCCCCCTGATTATGTGGTGGTAATGAGAGGTCTAGACATGCTTGATCAGGATTAAGGCCCGGGAAGGCAGGCGGGGTGAGGTCAAGCAGGGAGAGGCGGCTTTAGGCTGGACACATACACCCCTGTGGCTTTGGGATGGGCACCAAAAGGGCCCAGCCAGAGGTTTTTGAGGAAAGCTAAAGGGTCATGGAGGGGAATTAGGAGATAGAGGGGATATACAAATGTAGCAATTGCAGAGGGAGTCCTACTTTTCACAGGCTCGCCCTGCACTGATGCTCCACTGGCGCTCCTATTATCAAAGAAGTACGGGAGTTGCAGGGTGGCCTTGTGGATGGAGACACTGTCTTGAAACAAAAAACGTAACATTAAATCAGCAGAAATGCCAAAATGACCACTCAAGAGACATGTTTCCTGTTGAAGTGTCCTGCTCCAAAATACAATAAACAGACACAGCCATAGACACCACAACGTAAAGGTAACATTTTTAAACATTAATAAGTCATCATAAAATTAAACATGATAACTTGGTGTAATTACTATAAACAAATAAGACCATTATTAAGATGGCTGGTACCTGCTATCTTATACTATAGTGGTATTATCACTACTAGAGTTTCTCAAAAAAAAAAAAAAAATTTGTTCTTGTGGATTTCTGCCCTCCCCTTCTCTGGTGTTTGCAATTATGTTCTCTTTGGCTTAAATGTGTGCAATGTTTGAAGGAACTTTTGCATCTGCCCTCAAGTTCCACTGTTTCCCAGCATGAGAAACTTTGTGCTTAAAGAACATCCTGTTTGTTGATGTAAAGCAGTCTCTTGTGCCATGGTGCATTATAGCCAACCCCCCTCCCAGATCCAACTGTATGACTCACAATCTAAAACGCACCAACGAAGACAATAGAGGCTGCCAGTCTCTATTGCAAGATTCTTGTTTGTTTACACTAATATCTCTACTAATGTGGTAAACTAATGAGGTAATGCTTTATTGATGCTGAAATGCTACATGTAGCGCCTTTAATTGTTTGACACACTACTAATACAGAATATACAGGATGGGGACAAAAACAGCCAAAGGTAATGAAGTTTGAAAATGAGGATGGGTATGTATAATTCAGGGTTGATGTCAGAACAAGGTCATCTGTTTTTCATCAGCAAAGTATTTGAAGTACGGCCTTGACATTTAACCCTGTCTTCTATGTGTTTATTGACTCTCTTTTTTTTTTTTTCAGGTGTGACAGGCCGTCACTCGGTATGTGTCTGGGTCTGTGCGCTCAAATGCATGTGAATGTGTTTTCGCCAATCATCTCACGTGTATGACACCAGATGTTGACATAGGTGGGTTTTCCTGTGGGACTGCTGATACAGAGGAGACGATACATGGCCAATCCCCAATCCCAAAGCTCCAAGCTTCCAGATGGAGCTGATTTATTGCTGTTTCTAAACAGTCTAGGATGGGGAAGGGCTCTTGACACCTGGGATGTCTCTTAGTAAACATGTGGACTGACTGAGGAAATAGCCTCCAGCAAAAGGAGAATTTTAAACTTGACCTAATCGCCTTGTCTTGGTCAGACATTGTCCCACAACAAACTGGGCAGCAGGGCGGTACAGTAGGTCATCCTTCAACTGGATGACTAAAGTTCAAACAATCACTATGCTGACATGCACACAAGAAACCAGATGATTATGAGTAACCAGTTAAAGGCAGGAAGTTACTCAATTACTCCAGTTTCACATGCACTAGAAATAATCAGGTTTCTCCCGATTATCTCAGATTTTATTCTCTTGAGCACTGTACATTGTCTGCTTATTGTGTTTGTCGTGCCAGTTTCCTTGTCCACTCTCTTTCCAAGCACATGCATGCATGTAAAAAGTTCAGAAATCCAAGTACAAGCCCATAGACAAAAAAATCTGATGTGAATAAATGTTACAAAAGTATAAAATAGGAAAGATTTTTGATTTTTGAAAAAACATATCATTCTCCAAACAAGTTTGGAAATCTAAATGAAAGCGAAGAAACTCCTTGTCCACTCCAAGTCCAAACTTTTATCATGTGTGTCTCCCAGGTTTGGCCGATTTGTCTCCCATTTTGTCTTCAGTTGACTGCCATCTTAGCTCTTTTTGCTCTGTTTGTTTGTAGCTGTTATGGCTTTGATCATATAGGTCTGTATTCGCAGACACCAAGGACATCAAAAGCTCCATGTCCATTTTGAATACAGGTTCTAAACAAATACCCCCCCAAGGCTAATTTGATTGGTTGGGTTGACTTGTGTTTCAGCCTCCTACAAAAAAAAATCAGCGTAGCCTCTGGAAAAAAAGACAGATGAAACTTGATGTGAATAAGCCTTAAGGTTTCTCCCGCAGAAATCTGTGTTAACTAGCTGTCTCTTAAATTATGGAAAACGGTTTATTTTTTACATGGCAGTTTAGAAACTGGTTAACTACTTTAAGAGGGAATTAACTTGATGACTGAAGTGCACATGCACTGATTAAGAGTATGTTCGCACTAAGCATGCTTAGAGCAGTTTAGTCAAACTCTGTTTAGTCAGGTACATTTGACCAGGTGAGAAAAATGTCTGTTGAAGTGTGATGACTCCAAACTAGCCCTGACTAGGTCTGGCTGTCGGCCCCCTAAAAAAACAACTTTGGAGCAGTTTGTTAAAAGTGTGAATGTAACCTGAATCAGCTACAGGAAATGACACAAATGTTGACATAAGTTGTCAGCAGTTACTGGAAAGCCTGATGTGACAAAATGAACTGAGGGCAAACTTGCAGTCAGGATGAGGAGAAATTCTTTGATACCCACAAACAAAGACAAATCTTGCCAGGACCAATGTACATATTCAGCTGTTCCTCCATTGGCGCTTTTCTACTAGTACCTACTACCTATTTGACCACGGTACTTACAAACCAAGTAGAGTCGAGCCGAGTAGGTACTAGTGGAAAAGCGCCACATGTGTTCTTAACTGGAATAAAAAAAAAAAAAATAAAAAAAAACAGAGAGGGTAAATTGCAGCAAAAAGGCACAGGAAAGTCCATCATGCTTTGCTCCAGTGACAGGGACTGAATCAGATTTGTTTTTAGTCCACCACCCACCCAAAATCTCTAGCCAGGCAGGATGACAGGTCATCAAAACTTTGTCCAATAAACAATGTACTTGTGACTGACTGACTTGTGTCATATACCAGCTCTGGTTAAATGTACACAGTGTAAACATAACCAAAACAAAATATGAAAATGCAAAATCAACTTTTCCACTTCAGTTCAAGAAAACAAACCATGTGTGATTGGACACTAAATTCCCACAGGTTCCATGAATTATCTGCAACACATAAGTAGACAGTCAAAAGCTCTGACATTATCATAAAAAATAAAAAGTTTGCATCAAATATTCAGATTATCAATTTAATTAGTGCATACTTTTTGTTGTGGAATATTTTGGATAATGCCTAAATGGATGTGTTGATTTACACAAACACAGTGACAGACTGTGATAGACTCAAATTGTTGAAAAGCCAAATTCGCACCTTATCCCATTCACAACTCTCTCTTTACACACACACACACACACACACTCACACAGATTGGGACTGGAGGACACTGAGGGAATGATAACAGAGACATGTTAATGTATGCTAATGATGCCGTTATCTCCTGACGAGTGCAAATGAAGCGAGAGATTAACACCAATGCAACAGGGAATGAGGTGTGCGTTCACAGCCGTGTGTGTGTGTGTGTGTGTGTGTATGTGTGTGTGTTGGTGAGAGGTGTGGAGGGAGGTCACTGCCTACTGTATGAAAGATTGTATTTTATTTATATGATGGAGCAGGAGTGGAGATACAAGGGGGAAGAGATGAAGAGTTTGTGTGCATATATGTGTGTATGAGTGTGTTTATGAAAGAGAGAGAGAGAGAGAGAGAGAGAGAGAGAGAGAGAGAGAGAGAGAGAGGGAGAAGGAGAGTGATCCTGTCAGTCTCCTTTTTTTTTTTGCCGACCCTACTTCCCTTGACCTCTGACCTCTTCCCCCACCCACTGAGTGTCCCACAGGAAGACATGCTGGCTCACCAGAGAGCGGATGTGTGTGTCTGCGTGTGTCCTTCCCTCCCCAATGAACTGGAACACCAACACTTGGAGCCATATTCAGAAACCTCTTTACGGCGTCTCGGAATCCTAAACCACACTCCAACCACGCACAAACGTGCAACGAGGAAATCACAAGTCGCCCCTTTCAGGTCACAAGCTCATTCACATGCGCCGGGACTCTGCACCATGTCATTTCATTGACACCACAGCTGGAGCTATACCAAGGAGCTTGCATTTTTTTTTTTTTTTTTTTTTTTTTTTTTTTTTTTATCATTTATTCTATACAACCACATGCTTTCACAAGCTTGCATCATGCACGCCCACACATGTACACACTCGCGCCTCTTCAAGTGAATATCTCACTCTCCAATTCTGAACGTCTTAAAGGAATACACCGAGGTTTTGGAAGATCGGCCCACTGGTCAGTTTGCCTGTCGAGCGATGAGAATAAAGGCACCAAAATCATCCATATGTCCCAAGTGTACATTGCATGGCCCCTGCCTTCCATGTGAACAGCCAATTAATGCATCTCTTGAGGGTTCATGGTGTCGTTCATGGTTCCTGTGGTCAAAGCAGGAACCGAGGCTGAACCCTTGCCGAAGTGATGCAGTATGGCTCAGCCTTCAAAAACACACGCAAAAACGATGCATGCCATTAAACCAATTTTCATCAGACATTCCAGCCTTTCTGAGGTGCGTAAGTGATACAAAATATTTTACAGAGAAAGCATCTGTACATGCCTTCAGTATCTGCTGGCATCTGCTGCATTTCAGCCTTTTGAGAGTATTGTAGGCATTTATGTTATAGACCCGTATTTAAACTTGTCTTCTGGCATTTTAAGTTTAGTTTTCTTGTATTTGCTGATATTGGCCAGACATGTGAGCTGGCTAAAGCCTAAATATTGCTTTAAATGGTGCGCAACTCTAGCAGGTTTATGTAAATTGGTATAAAAGTTACACAAAAATGGTTTGAACATGTTTTGATTGAGTTTCAAATTATAGCTGTTTCAGTGGGAAGTGATTATAGCCAATGGGAGCCTGTAGAGCGAAAGCACAGTGCACAGTACACATGGTTAGTCACACCAAATATAATTACAATACTAAAGCATGGCTATGTTGTCAGCATGGAGCCCTTGGCGAACAGCCTACTCGGCACTTTTAGATGACATTAGTGTCACAGGTCACTTCAGCAATATATTCTATTAAAAACAAGACAGCACAATTGAAATGACTGTATCCAAATGTGACTCTATCATAACTGTCCACTACCCCAACGGAGCTGACAGGGCTGTCAGTCAACCGTGATGACTATGTTTTCCTCTTTGCCCTCCCCCTCTTACCCTCCCACTCCTCTCCCTTCGTTCTGCCGGTCCATCTCTGAGTCGTATCTGCTCTCTTTTCTCTTTTTCCTCCCTCTTTCCCTCCATCATTTATGGCCTATTCCTGTGCTGCTATCAAGGCTTTGGCTGAGGGTTGGTTGGGGGGATGGGGGCGATGGTTGGTTTGCACGTTTTCAGGCAGATTGAAATATTCATGTATGTGTGCCCGTGTCTCTGTGTGAGAGCGACTTCACGTGTACCCATCTTTGCTGTGTGTGTGAGTGTGTGTGTGTGTATGAACATGCACAGCTCTGTCATGTGAAGGGGATGTGAAAGAGTAAAGAGCTTCTGCATGTTTATATGTGTTCTTGTGTGTGTGTGTGTGTGTGTGTGTGTGTGTGTGTGTGTGTGTAACATTTTTTGCCAGGTGATGCGTAAAGCCCTGATGTTTGATTCAGCTCCCAAAATAAGACTCTCCACATCAATTACCCATGAACTGGTCTGCATGCGCTCACACAACCAACAGAGGAGGGTGAATTAGCAGAGCATGCCTCTCTAATTCGTCATAATGATCTGCAGTATATACTGCACAGAAATGTCTATCTCAAGTTCAGTCTCATTTGATTTTAATGTTTTTTTTGTGTTTTTTTTTCCCCAAGCAAATGAAATATTCTGCCCGTAAAGTGAAATTATTCCACTTCAATCTGAAGCAGTTTCACCTTTTTGGTGTATTTCTTACTGATACTGAAACAAGTTTCAGTATCTTGCAGTAATGCAGAATAAACCAGATTACACCATCCACAAGAAAATTCGCAATTCAAGAAAATCACAGAAACCAGCTGATTTGCATCAGGAATATGTGGAAGTCTCTCTCTCTAGAAGAGTTTTTCACTTGTTTTAACAAAAATTGAGTTTTTAAATCTTAAAAGTGGCTGAAGTGAGCAGCTACGCTGGTCAGTGCGGCGTGTGCAGTGCATTCAGTCTCTGCTCACTGCAAGCGCACAGTCACAATTACTCAGCCTGTGAATTCATTCAGAGACTGTTGTTGATTGAAGGAAAGGCAGCGCCACAATGAGTAAAGATGACACTGCTTGTCTTTTATTGCCTCTCTCTCCTTCTTGCTCCCGCTCCACAGCTCACATGGCTGAGCAGGCGTTTCAGAGAGCCGTCAACCATGAGTTCAGTCTCTTTCCTCTACCTTTGCCTCATCTGTCGGTCCTCCGAGGTTTACAGACCAGCTGATCCCCTTGTCTTCCTCTGTCTCTCTCTCTCGTTTGCCCACCAAGCCTTGCTACATCTCACTCTCTTCCCCTCACATGCACTGAAAAAAACCCCACTCAAAATCACATGCAACGCCCCCAACCCCCCATTCTCTCTCTCTCTCTCTCTCTCTCTGTCTCTCAACCCCCCCCAACACCCCACCCCTCCTCTTCCCCCAGCGCTCACCCCCCACCCCCATTGCTGAGCCGACCGGAGGCAGCAGCCGGTACATGTATAGCCGGTTGCTATGTGGGCACCATGACAACCGTCATGAATTCGACATGGCGCTCACGTATCCAGGCGGATGTGAGCCTGTGTGGATGTGGCGCTTCAAATGGCGCTCACGTATCTAAGGGATGCAACTCTGGCTCTCCAGGGGTTCAGTAAGATCCAGACTTTGCTTCCTCTATTTAGTGCACGTGCACGTGCATGTGCGTGCGTGCGCGTCTGCATGTATGTTAGGCCTTGTCCTCAGAGGATCAGAGTCAAATGTCAGCTATTTTCAGGCTGTCACAATTCCTACATACAGTAAATGTCTCATTCTCACACATGGATGTAAAAGATGACTGTCAACTTTCTTTGAGATCAGTCAGGTGTTTCTCCTGTGGTTTCTGTAGGGGTATCAAAGCACTGGACTCAGTGTGAATAGAATAGAATAGAATAGAATAGAATAGAATAGAATAGAATGAAACACTAATAACTGGGACAGTGTGAAAGAGAACAGAAGAAACCACACTGCAAAAATGCAAAATCTTACCAAGATTATTTGTCTTATTTCAAGTAAAAAATGTCTTATTTCTAGTCAAAATATCTCATTACACTTAAAATAAGACATGATCACCTCAGAAGTAAATTGTTTTTAGACAATTTTCACTTGTTTCAAGTGAAAATTGTCACTTGTTTTCACTTGTTTCAAGTGAAAATTCACTTGAAACAAGCCAAAATTTGCTTGTTTCATTGGCAAAATTTGCCAGTGGAAAAAGTGAAAATTCACTTGAAATGAGTGAAAATTAGCTAGAAACAAGAAACAAATTTTGCCAATGAAACAAGCAAATTTTCACTTGTTTCAAGCAAATTTTCACTTGAAACAAGAGACAATTGTCTAAAAACAAACTTCTGAGGTGATCTTGTCTTATTTTAAGTGTAATGAGATATTTTGACTAGTAGCAAGACATTTTTGACTTGAAATAAGACAAATAATCTTGGTAAGATTTTGAGTTTTTGCAGTGCAGTCAGGACCAGAAGAGACATGAACAAATTAGATGAATGATAAGACTCAATCAAACCAAACGAAACCAGAAAGAGTCAGTAAAACCAAACCAGACCAAAAAGACTTGACCAAACCAAACCAAACTAAAAAAAAAAAAAAAGCCTGTCTAGAACAGAAAAGATGAGAAAGGGAGGGACCAGAACATAAACCAGACCAGAAAAGACCGGACCAAACTAACCCAGAATTTACCAAACCACACCAAACCAAATCAAACCAGACCTGACCAGATCAATCCACACCAGACTAGGAAAGGATAGATTAAAAAAACCAAGCTAAACTGGACCAGACCAAACCAGACCAGACCAGACCAGTGTAGAGCAGTCAGTGTCTGCAGACAGCAGCCACAGACAGAGCAGATCAGGCTGTGTGACGACTGGGCTGCTTTACTGTAATCTGTCTCTATGCCAGTCCTGCCAACCAGGGCACTTTGTGTGCCACCCCGTCCACATGCCCCTCTTACCACCATGGCCAGCAAATAGGTCTGGCAAGGATTAACACACACACACTCACACACACACTTGCAAACAAAACTGATTGCACAAATACACTAAGTTTTCATACATGCACGTGTTTTCACACGCATACACTCACTCATGATCACACAAACACCCACCCACACACACTCACACACTGACACACACTATTATGCAGCAATAGGCAGCGAAGGAATTAAAGGATGCAGTTTGAAGGTTGGAGGCAACATGCTCTAAGTATAAACTACGCATCTCTCTCCTCAGCATAGTTATGTAAGATGTCAAGAAACTGTGCAATGATATACACACAAAAACAGATTTAATATGTAATAACGTGTGCGTGGCCATGTAGTCTTCCAGGCTGCACGGCCACATGCCGGGTCTTCAGAGGGAGAGCAGCAAGCCTCAACCTGGCATGTGGAGCTCACACACACACACCAACATGTTTGCAACATGTGGTTTGGACTGCACATACTTATTATGAGTTTGTAAATACAACAGTGACACACACACACACACATCTGCAGTGGAGGCAGTGATTGGACATGTCACAGATCTGTGTGTGTTGTGTGAGTGTGTGTATGTAAAGTGTTTGTGTGTGTAAATGTGAGTGAAGGAATATATGTCTGTCAGCAAAAAAGAGAGAGACAGATGTTTACTTGTATTTTTCTGTGTGTGCAGGTATGAGTGTGTGTATAACTGTGTGTGTATGCGTGTGTGTGTGTGTGTGTGTGTGCTTTGTATGCATAACACACCACTGTTTCTCCCCCCAAACTAGCAAATACACGCCACACACTCACACTTCATTTTCTCAGTGACATGAGTGTGTAAGAGTGCTTTCGCACATCTTCAAACTTCAAACGAATGTTTGCGTTCACAAGGACGAACCCATGACTACCCCCCCACACACACACCACCACCACCACCCACCCACCCACCCACGCACACCCACACGCACCCACACGCACCCACACATCCATACACAGACACACACACACATACACACTTGACAGTGAAATGCCTGTGGGTTCGCTTTGTCATTACCAAGTGACAAATGACCTTGTGAGCCGCTGCTGCATTAAAATGGAATGTGTTTTCCAAAGCTGGAGGGAATAGACCCTGCATGCATGAGGAAGTTTGGACAAGGTAGAAAGAGGGAGACAGAGAGAGAGAGAGAGAAGAAGAAGAGAGAGACATACACACACACCGTGGAGACAAAGTGGTGCAATGAATGATAAGATGACTGACAAGATATTATCATTTGGTCAGACTGATAAATTATTGGATGTGGGTCACCAAACTATCAGCTTGAAGGAAATATTTATCAATTCTCCCTTGATATACATTCCCATAACATCTGGCTTCCAAAAAGATATCTGGCAATTTCATCTTGATCTTTGCGCTCCATTACAACTGTTCAAACATGACTCGCAGAGGTTAATGCCACATGTATACTGTATGACTTTGAAAATTCCTAAATCACTGAAATGCTCAACTTGCACAGCTTTTTCTGTTATTGCTGATGTTGTGGCGCACACAGAATTGGGTTCCAAGATCTTGGTCTGATCCCGATACCAATGAAAGCACACGCACAAGGAGAAAACATAAGCAAAAAGTGACAGTTTTGCCAAAATAAAGACAGAAAAGGAGGAGCCGCTTGCTAGTAGTGTGCATAATCATTTATTTAGATGAAAGAAAGAAGTAAAGCCAGAATATGGAGCAGAGAGCGGTTAGGAGGACGTGGGCAGCAGTGACTGTTTGCTCTGCCGAGAGAAAAATCCCAAATAATACTCCAGTGGATCACAGATTTGTAGCCCACCTGCAACATGTAATTTGTTCATGTTTGTAGTGTGTGTTCATAGAGAGCAAGTTGGATTTATTTGCTCCTTCTCGCACACTCATTGGCTGTAACTCAGTTGCCATTCAAAGGCCACGCCTTGCCCCCAGGTGACACCATTGATTTTCGAAACATAAATAAGTAAAAAAGCATGGAGCAGTAACTCTAAACTCCAACTCCCTTTTCACTCTGCACTCAGCCCTGGGCTAAGACCGTCATTAGCCCTGGACTTACACCTCCATTAGCTCTGGGTCATGTTTCACACTTAAACTTTGTGGGATATCCCCACCCTCAGCCCAGGGCTTACTAAAACTCACCCCAGAACAGAGTTACCCCTGAGTATTTGGGGATATCCCCAATAAGGTGAAGGTGGGAACAAAAACAACAAAATGGTGCTAAGAGTGTTGTGCAGACGTTAACATTGGGCTTCAAATGTGGCTAACGGTAAGGCCTGGGTAGAAAGTACAAGGGTGAATTGAAGGCTAATAAAGTCAAGCTTGCAAGTCTGAAATGTGATAAATTGGTCTTGTGATGCTGAGGATTGGTGAAACAGCGAAGGACAAATCTCTGTGCTCCTGCAGGCATGGCATGTGTGTGTCCACTACCCACAGCAGCAAGTGGAAATCTGTTTTTTTTTTATGTAGGATGAAATAAAAAAAAAAAAAAAAAAAAAAGAAAAAAAGAAACAAACCTCAGATAATCTTGGAGAAAATCAAACAAGATAAGCCACAACCTTGCGGGCAGTTCACTTCAGTGTCTGTTTTTCACACACACACACACACACACATACACACAAACACACACACACACCCTCCTGTGGAATGCTGAGGAGAAGCGTGTACATCCCATTGGCCGAAGCCGTGGACCTCTTTGGCAGAAATGAATTCCTTTATTTCCGAGACATTTTGAGCATGGAATTTTTGGAATTCCGCAAGAAGGCTCAGAGGAGGATGAAGAAAAAGAGAAAAAAAAAAGAGGGAGTTTTTTTTTTTTATGAATGAAAGAGTGTACAGTACTTGGGAAGAGAGAGTATTCCATGAATGGAGGGGAGACGAGGCCATTCATGGACCTGATTGACTCCGTGATTAAGTTAGCCTAAACACAGGCACAAGAGTCCTATTTAGATGTTTGGTAAAGCGGATTTAGGAATTTGCGCATAATTTGGTATGACCATGTGTGCCTACACGCTCACACAAGCCCACGACACGGGGGCATGTGTGCATTAACAAACAGAACATGTCCAAACTCAAAGATCAGATTCATGCATGTTTATACAAAATCATCTTTTTATCTTGATCAGCATTTTCTTTTAAGATATCCAGAGCTTCGTTAATGTATTCTGAATGGCACACACACACACACACATGCACACACGCACATGTGCTGACCACAACCCAATGCAACAGGCCTGTGGTGTACCTTGCCATTCTTTTCCCATTATGATCCTCTTTGCTTGTTTGTGTCCTGTGGTTTTTTGCTGCTTTATGCCAACCTAGCTCTGCGCCGGACAATAAGCTCCTATTGTTCCTCCACTCAGGCTGAGCAGCACTTAGAGAACCTGGTGAGTGTCAGAGCACGGATCTGGGATCAGCGCACAGGAGGATTGGCACCTCTAATGATGCCAAATTCTGGATAAACACTCCTAAGATTTCTTGGAGATTTCTTGAGCTAATTAAGCACAAAGCTGCCATCCCAGCTAAATTTTCTAGGTCGGTGCACTGTGGAAAAAAAAAAAAAAAAAAAAAAAAAAAGCCTCTGAGGAAAAACTATGATGCAGGATTTTCCACCCTATCTTCTCCAGTGTATGTGTGTGTCTTTGCTGGGGTTGAATCCGGACAAAATCTCTCCCTCTCGTCTTCCTCTCAGCCTAATTTGTACTGCTCTTCCTAATCTCTTTTTCTGACACCCCCTTTTGCCCTGCCTCCATTATTTGATCTTCATATCTCTGCTGTGGTTTCCATCTTTGCCAAGTGAACATTCTCCTAGGTTTCAGTGGCATCGGGTTATCCCGCTTTCCTGCAAACAAACACACAGTCATGTGCGTGGAGGCAAAAACGCACAGATACACACTTGGGGACGCAGAGGCACGCACTCGTGTGGCAGATGTTTTGCACAGACAGATGAGCAGAGACAAAAGGTGGTTGTGGTTTAAGAATGTGGCCAAACATCCATGTCCTAATCGCTTTAGAGTCAGACATGTGGAATATGTCAATGTCATTACAGGCTCTCCTGAAAGACCTGCATACACCAGGCACACACACACACACACACGCACACACACACACACGGAGGCATGCACACAAAAACACACCTATGCATAAACCCACGCTAAGACGCAAACGCACGCAAAACTCTTAAGACATGCACTTAACCGTTAGCATGCACACACACACACGCACGTGTGCACAGACACACATTCCCTATTGTTTGCGCTTGTTTACTCCTTATTCTAGGTAGCCTTATGTAAAGCCCATCTGGTGTCCTCTTTCACTATTCTCCACCAATTCCATTTGCTCCCATTTTACCAATCTGTCGGCTCCCCATTGAAATACAACCGCCACAGAGAGATTTCCATTTACAGCCTGTCCATTTGATTTAAATGGGCGAACAAGTGCCGTGAAACAGGTACAAACTCTGGGGAGGCGTTCATACAGTCGCTATCAGAAGCGCGGCTACGGCTGCTGAGTTATGTCTGCCTCCCTGCAGCGTGCCATGAGTATTTACTGGCTGTGATCAGCGGTGTTATTCTGAGAAGAGATGGCGACAAAGGGAATGTGGAGGAAGAAAGCAGAGGAACATTTGAAGACCCCTTCAGCAAAAAATACTACATAGCCAGCAGCCCTGTACACCATCTGCGAGAGGAAAGATGCCTCAGGAGTGTTTGTGTGTGTGTGTGTGTGCATTTGCATGTGTGTGTATTCTTTCGCCTCCATCCTTGCGAGAGCCAGTTTGAGTTTTAGAGCCACAAAGTGGAGGCATTTGGCTGGTGCTCAAAAAGGCCAAGGTCAGAACTAGTTTTAGGATTAGGACTAACGCTGACATTTTTATTTCAGTTAATGTTTGTTTTGTTAGTGTCCACAGCAAAAGCAATAGTAATTCCACTTGAATGCAGCACATTAAAGCGCTTAAATTTGCTGTTTTAAACACTCGTATTTATTAAAGTTGGCAGGAGAAGCTTTGCACCACACAAGCCGAGCTGCGCGGTGCAGATCGGCACAGTGGAGTCAGATTACTGTGGCTGGATTATTGTCAGGTGTGTCCCAAGTGAAAAAACAGAGAATCAACATGTCAATGAGCTTGTATACATTTAGCATCCATCATAATTAGCCATGCACGGAAGCACAGTGGAAAACGAGAGAGAAAAAGAAAGAAACCCAAGCAGAAATTTGTTGTTGTTATTAAGAGATGAGGCTTTGTTGCATAATCATGCACTTCTGCCGCTGCAACTGCGAAGTTTGCCATGGCCAAGTCAGTTCAGTTCAATTCACTATACTTTATCCCAGAGGAGCAAATGAGACGGCAGCACAAGAATATTCACCTAAAAACAGCAAAAATATATTAAACTTAAATAAAAAAATAAATAAATAAAAAAAAATGCATCAAAATGATTTGGGGAACGGCATTTAATAAATAGGTCAACTGACATAAACAGCAATATAATTAATGATATAAATTAGTCGGATTCCTTCTTCCTCTTCATCATCATCATCTTCTTCTTATCATCATCATCATCATCATCATCGTCTTTGTCATCATCATAAATCCACGTTTCCATAGACATCACTGAACACTGGTCTCAGTTTAGGTGTGTTTTTTCCAACAACCAAACCTGAATTCATCTCCACTACTGTAGCTGAACTGGAATCGCCGCTGCTGACAAATGGTGGTGGAATTTTTTTGCGCAGCCTTGTGCTTTCATGAATCGCTTATGGGACATGCAAATGAGCGGGAGGCGGTGGTGCCGAAACAGTGGAAGCGGCAGAACTCAGAAGGTAAAGCCTTTTATGAATGAGGAGAGCGCCTGCTGCCACGGTAGTGCACGCTTCCACAGCGCTGAAACTGCTCGTACCTTTTCTGAACACGGGCCTGCGGGCGTCTAGTAGCTCCTTCCTCAGTCTGACTCACCAGATGTAGACTGTGGGTATACAGGCCTGCCATTGGCCAACTAGATCAGCCGCCATTCTCCTCCCTCTCCATTACCTGTGTGCTATCGTTTTCAAAGTCCCCATCGCTGTGTGAAACAACAACCTCGGAGCAAATTAACCGATCCATTTCACTTCTCATGAACTGTGATATCAGTTTCTGCAAGCGCTACATACAGATATTAAATCATCTGTGGTTTTACAGTAATGAGTCCAGCGAGCACCAAGACAACGCTACTTTGCAAGGGCACCGTAGCTGCACCCTGGGTTTAGCGCCACCCATGACGACTGTGACTGGTTTAGAGCAATACAAACAGGCCAGAGCATTTTTTCCGCCTAGAGCAGAATGATGGAGGGCTAAGCCAAACCTTTCTTTAGCACACGTCTGGCTATTTGAGACGACGCTTTCCTTGGAGCAATCCTCTCCCTCACAGCAAGTGATGCGTGTCAGCGGCGATGGTGCTTTGTTTAAAATAAACAGAAGTGAGCATGAGCAGTGATAGCCAGCCTGCCTGAACCGGCGGGGGAAAGAACCTCTGATTTCGTCGTAGGAAATCCAAGGAAATAGGTGTCGCAGACCCGCCCACACTGGTTGATTGGCGGGTGATCTGTGGGAATTACAGTGCCGGTGAGCGCTTCACGAAAGCCAGCGGATAAATGCTTCTTTGTCAAAGATCACTGCAACTGTAGTTGTCAAAACATCTCAAAGGCATGTTTGTTATGTTTTTAGTTTTACTTGTCATAAAAGAATGCAAGATTTATCACTTAAATAACTTGACATGCGTGAAGGTGGATTTCCATGCACTGATCTAACTCGGCTGTCTGTCTGTTGGACGCAGGGATGGCACCTTCTGTTATCCCTTAAATTTCCCCTTAAGTCGCCTCAGCTAGGAAAACCATTTTTTTTTTTCACATTGAATATCACATCCACATTCTGTATTTGCTGGTTGCAATGCTTCTGTAAAGCTATATTGTGCTTATACTGAGAGAAATGTTCCAATCCAAAATCTCTCTGTGGCTGCAGCACTACATCCTAGTCAAACAGAAAATGCCTAGATGTCTTGTGTATCATTTTATAAATGTTTCCCTGTAATTCAGCAGGACATGTTTGGTATCTTTGGAAACCTTGGGATCTGTACTATTTCTCCACCATCAAAGTTTACGCGGTGTGAACAGAATTTGGCAGCCAAGCAACTTTGCAAAACACGATTGGTGGCCTCTAATTCACAGCGGTGAATTGCGTTCGCTGACTGAATTAACCGAGTTGTTCTCTACACCATTTAGAACTGAGTGGGAGCAAATAACCCTGAAAAGTATGGCAGAACTGATATTAAAGATATGCATGTGTATGCATGTAAAAGTAGTCAGAATTAACATTAAAGAGATGCAAAGATTAACAAAGTGAAACTCAAGGCACACTCAAATTGTCATTTCTGGTTAAGGTTAGGATTGAATGTAGATGCAGAAAGATGTGTTTGCTCACAGGATGGAGGACATCGCTGCATGCATGTTGTCATAATAATAGGGTCATATTGTCACACTTGGTGATTTAGACAGCACTAAAGGACGGTGGCGATTGTGTGTAAAATGTCACCGCTGTTGAAATCGCCCCGGTAATAGCATTTAAACATCGCTGACAAGTGGAGCTGAACAAAAGATGAGTTTCCTCGTCTTTTGTTCGACTGCAATCACATTCTCACGCAGGTCGCCGCGGTACAAAAAGCCCCGGTGTTCTTTTACTACAAAGATGTTTTATTTTCTTTGAGGAAGAATCTAAATTATGTTGTTTTTTCTCAGCCCACTCCTTCCTTGCGAGAGTAGGCCACACAAAAAAATGCAGAGAGATTGCACGAAAACAAACAAAAACAGTGTCCGTCCAGAGGCTCTGCTGCCAAAACCTACAGCCACAGAGTTACCATTCCAGGAGAGCTGGTGGTGTGTGTGTGTGTGTGTGTGTGTGAGAGAGAGAGAGAGAGAGAGAGAGATTTTGACATTATTCTGGTCACTCTGCTCTTTTTTTTTTTTTTTTTTTTACAGTGACCTCGGCCTCTGCTAGTGAATCTGACCATTAGAGTTGGAAAAAATGTTAAGAATTCTCCACAAAAAGCCCTCACAGCAAAAGAGAGAAAGTACGAAGGACAGGCAGACAGTAAGAAAGAAATGAGTCGTTCTATCTTTGATATCAGACATTCTTTGTCAGCTGATTTGACTGACATTTCCCTGACCGGTGGAACTTGATTTCGGCCAATAAAACCATATGGACTTGCTTTCCAACACTGTGGGTGTGTGATTATTGTTGTCCTACCAGAAGGTCATGGATTTCCAGTAAAACGCAGACTGGAAGTCTTCAAAAACCACAAACTGACATGAAAATACCTATATTTGTAGTGTGGCTACGACCCTATTTGACCTTGTTCCAGCCTATACAGCAGCTAGTCTGAAACAACAAGACGACATGGTGTCAACCTCAACACATACAGCATCCTCAGATAGATCTCACAGTTATCAAGTCAACTTTGCACTCTTTAAAACTGCAACCATAATGACATGTTACCGTAAATGTTAACCTGCATCCCGCCTGATTCTTAAGGTCCATTTTTTTCCCCCAAAGCATTTTTCCATGGTTTTAGCTCCATGGAATTTTAAATGCCTGTCTGAAGACGAAAATAAATAAATGTGTAACGTCAATGTGCATCTTGGCATACAGCAGTTGGATTTACAGCGGCTAGGCGACCGCCTCTTTCACACAGAGATTTCAGAGAGAGGCTACCCCTGCATGTGTGATTTGAGATTAAAACACTGGAACTTTGATTAAAAACCGAGACTGTTTTGCTGTCCAGGTATGGCTGCACATTTTGACAAATACATGCCGGTCCCTATTAGAAGCAGAGCCAAATCAAATATTCACATCAAAATCTCAAATGTGAAAGACTATTGTGATCCTTGTTGACAAACCATAGTTCCCAGCAGTTCCCCGGGACAGAATCAGCGCATCGGCTAAGGTTTGAGTTAGAGTTAATCATTCCAAAACCCAAATACAGACCGTTTGCTTTTTATGATTAAAGCAAACAGAAGCCCGGGCTACTAACTGAAGTTTTACGGTAGACACTGTGGGAATAAAGTCTATGATCAAACAAAGCCGGCGACTCTACAAAACAAGGGCAGTCGTGCTGTTGATAATAAATTTGAAAGAGAGACACGGAGAAAGAGATTGGGGAATACGCTTTGCAGCATTCAGCTGTTTTTGCCTGTGCACCGCTTCATCTTTTAAAAACGAGATAAACGCTCAGGGAAAGCAAAGCGGAGAGCAAAGGATGGCATAACAACATTACGACCCATGTCAGTCAGATGATCCTTGTCAAGGCAGCAGACAGGTGGTTTGTTGTGACGTGCGTGCTTCTCCCTGGTAGGCTTCACACACACACACACATTTTGTTGGTGAAAAGCCTCTCCCCAACATGCACCAACACTCACTGAGTTGATTTAATGCCTAATTATGCAAATGACTGTGCTAATGGCCACATTTTCGTTCGCTCTATAGAAATAAGCCTCAGCATGATTGTCCCCCTCTCTTGGCCTGTGCTGAGGAAATGAGCATCGTTCCGAACATGTGGACATAAGGGAGGCGACCTTTTGCCTCTGGCCGTCCCAGACGTTTACTACCATAAGGTGTGAGCAATGTTTTCTATATGTTTAAGAACCGGATCTGACAGACACAGAGCAAGTATGAATAAGTCAACAGCCCATTCGTTTGCAATAAAAACCAAATATGTTTGCCTCAGCCTGCGTCCACTGGTTCACACGGGAGTAAGGGACAGCAAAAACTATGTAAATAAGCAAACTGTAGACGCTAAGGCTGTTTACATCAGGGAATTTACTGGGAATTGTTATGATAGCAAAGATATTACGATCCCTCTCCAGGAATGATGACGTGACAAGAGGCAGTAACGTTCATGGATGCACGCCACTCTGGGTTCATTTGGAAATCTGTTAGAGGCTATATGTTTCATAAACCATGTACTTTAAAAGGTTGTAGCCAGCCACAATGATGCATAAGAATAGATCAAGTGGAGGGAGACATTACTTGGATTGGGGTAAAGTGGGCCACTTTGTTTTAACAAAAATCCATAGGAAAAAAAAAAAAATAATAATTTGGAAATGATATCTGAAGGTAAATTCCACATCAAGATCATCATTCACGATCCGTGTTCTCTATAAGCTGATAGTGGTGACCTATGTATAATAATTTGTCACACTGGCCAAATAATATCTTGCTAGTCATTAGTCATTAGTGGCAAATTAGGTGCAGGTACTTCGTTTAGGATTTGTCTTTCTGTGCAGTGAAAGAAAGAGGACATTGAAAAGGAAATCTTGCAAATTGAGTGACTGACGTCTTTTGCAAAGAAAAGCAGGAGCAAATGACTAGATCCAGAAGTTTGTAAGAGACTTCTCTGCAGAGAATTGTGCTGTCAGCAAAATAAAAGCTACTTCTGCTATTAAACGAAGTATATAGCAGGTTGTTTGGCTCTATCTGTTTGATTTAATGTGTTTACATGGCAGACCTCAAGGCAATAAAACAGGAATTTTGAAAGGGTTTGTACTTTGATAGCGACTGTCTTCACCCTCACAAACAGTCCGAATGCGCTCCTCTTCCAGTCAACCGGAAAAGGCACAAATGCACTCCACTAAAATGCACCGGCCGAGCGTCTAGAGCTCCCAGTCGCAGTAGGTTGACTCGAGGTCCGTGACACAGATAGCTCTTATTCACATCGTACATCAATCAGCTCAATTCAATGGCTAGGTAATAGGCGGAGGAGTGGATCATTGAGAGCTCTTGGAACGTTTCAGTGCCACCGCGGCGACCACAAACTGGGTCACCGGGAGGAGAGTGCGGCCATGGAAACCCCGCTGTCTCCATGGCAACCGCAGTGTTGACACAGCTATTACCTCCTCATCTCCACAAACACACCGTGATAAGAAAGTGGCATGTTGAATGCAGGACGGATGGCAAAACACTCACAGATTGCTCCTGCCTCCCTACGACGCCTCAGCTCTGCATGTAGAAATGTGGACAGTGATTCACATTTTATTTGCATTTTTCATTGCTGGATAGCTGTGAAATGACCTGTAACAGCATCTTGATCCAACAGTGGATCAAAATTCCAGTTTCGGAGTTTTAGGAGCTTTTGATGAAGAGTTAAGTCTTCAGAGTTGGTCAGTGGTTTGATTGTTTAGACCAGCTGGGGGAATGTGAATAATACATGTCCCTAATAGAAATCGATGTGAACAGCTGAAAAGAAGAGCAGCCTGAAGAAAATAAATAGCAGTCAGTTGTTTCAATGAAGCTGTCCAATAGCCTGGGAGCCTCAGCCAGTGAAGCAAAGTGGCACTGCTTTGAGGCTTAAAAAAAAAAAAAAAAAATCAATCACCTTGCCTCTGCTTCGGCAACATGTTGTGGATTTATAAACCCTGTAAAGCTCTGCTACTGGCTGGAAACCGCACTGAATGTGTGTGTTGTTCACACTGAGGGGAGTAGAGATGGACGGAGAGAAGCTGATCTTGGAAGTAGAGGAGCGTCCGCCTCTTTATGATTTTTCCAAAGTAACAAAGACCTGAACAAAAGAGGGGCATGGGTGGAAATTGCAAAGACTTTGAATTCAAATAGGTAGCGTTATTTACCATACATCTCATTTTTGTCAAGAAACCATCCTGTCAGGACACCTCCCGCGTCGAGGTCGTCGGGTTATCTCGACTGCTCGATTGTAGGTGTCTCACCTCCCTCGGTACCCACTGGAGAGGTGTCTCGGTGCAGCCGCTCGGTCCAGGGGGTTGCCCCGCCTTCCGTCCAATGAGCGGTGGGGTAGGGTCCAGCATCCTGCGACCCTAATTAGGATAAGCAGCTTAGAAAATGACTGAAAAAAGAAGAATGAATATAGATTATAACATGTAACAACCAGGATCTGATATCGAAGTTTGACAGCGATTACAACAGGATGAAGGTGAATGTCCAGTCGGAGGATTGGAGTTGCTCTGCAGACGTAAAGAGTTCAACTGTAAATCTGAGTGTCTGTTGCTCATGGGGAACATAATGCCGTTTATATGTATACTGCCCTGTAAATGTTTGTGAGTGTGTGTGTGTGTGTGTGTGTGTGTGTTTTATCAGTCCAGTACATATACATCGCTCAGGCTGTCTCCAAGCATGGCTATCATTTAATTGATCTCCACAAAGGAGAGATAGCGCTGGTCTCTCATACACACACACAACAACACACACACACACACACACACACACACACACACACACACACACACTCATAGACAGAAATATGCACACAAAGAAGCACACACAGATAGCCACAGACAAAAGACGCACATAAACACAAAGAGAGAGAAAGAGAAACACATACACACACTTGAATGAGCTCGGATACAAGCATGGGCTACACACACACACACACACACACGCACAAACCAGCACACACAGGATTAAAATGTAATTTTTCCCCTCGTTAGTGCCAGAAGGGTGTGTGACACGGACAACATCGTCGCAGAGTGATGTCCACCTCCTGATCTCTGACTAGGCGAGAGTGGGATTGGTGTGTGTGTTTGCGAGCGTGTATGTTTACATGGGTGTGTGTGTGTGCGAGTGTGTGTGATATGCAGGTCACTGGCCACAGAAGAGGGTGAATCTGGCTGGACTTGATTGGAACTGGCGGTTAATTCCAGGGCTTCCCATTGAGATTAGGAGAGAGAGAGAGAGAGAGAGAGAGAGAGAGAGAGAGAGAGAGAGGGACATGCTAAAGGGGTTAGAGAGGACGAGATGGGACAAAATGAATTGGCAATACCCTGGTTGTCTGATATAGTGTGGATGTTAATGAGAGAGGGAGGAAACAGAGTTTGTGGGGGGATGGAGGGGTGGCACTGTATAAGAGAGGGATGATGGGGACAGAAAGTGGAACGAGTGATGACAAGAACACAGAGCAGGGGAAGGGGAGAGGGTTTCAAACCCACAACAAGAGCAGAACCACAGTGCATTCATCACAGTGAACCATCACTTTGTGTGTGAATGTGATCTCAGCTCTCAGCCCTCCAGCTCAGCTACTATCAGTGTTGGGGTTGTTACTCAAAAAAAAAAAAAAAAATCATTACACATTACTTGTTACTTTAAATAAAAGCAGTGCATTACTTTACTTGTTTGCTCCTTGTGGAAAATTATTTATTATACTTTACTTTCCATTACCTGAGATGCAGTGTTATGTATTTGCCAGTAATCTGCAGATAATGAGTCTACTGTAGAACAAGGTTATTATCGGTCCGAAAACTAAAGGAGCCCTAACCCTGAAAAAACATTTTTGTTGACTGAAATAAAAATAAAAACGAGGCTCTACAAAAAAGATGATGAACTGAAACTGTTTCGTTTTTTACAAGACCAAAATAAATGAACATTATGGGGAAATGTCTTAAAAAAAAAAAAAAAAAAAAAAAACTCAACCATACTAGCAAACTCTCTTAAAAAACGAATTAAAACTAAAGTGAAGTTGTAAACAAAAAGTCAAATGAAATAAAAATGAAAAACTAATGAAATACACAAAACTGTGATAAAATTGTCTCCTGCATGAACCCAAGCCACAGTCAGCTCTATCAGCCCACGATGCAGACAACTGAAGAGCCTCTGTGGCACAAGTAATGACATAATTGTTTGATTGGTGACTGTAATGTGATTACTTAATTTCAGAACACTTACACGTTACATTACTGTGTTACAGACAAATGTAATGTGATTACAGAGCACTACGCCCCCAACACTGGCTACTAGCTGCAGTATAAACCAATGTCCTCATCTACGTGCTGTGTTACCATCACTACAATATTCAGCTATTAGGATTTATCATATGCATCACTGTATCACTGTATGGGCAAACTAAAAGGAGAAAGGAATAAGGAATGATTTTGAATATTTTAAGTCTATGCTTATTTTCTACTCACTGCCAATACTGATGCTACCAGTCAAGAGATTTATTTTTCAGCCTTCATTCATCCATCCTCTTCCTCACACTGGACATGCAGCTCCTGTCTACCACCTACAGTAGTAGGGATGAATCCAGAATTCTTGTTAAAATCCTTTTAATTGCTAAATCCCTGAACGCCAAGGCATTTTCGGTGCTTGCCAGAACCATCTGTTGCAATTCTTTGTCCCTGTGTTCTGATTCCCACGTGTAAGAACAGATACTGTAAATTCCTCCTCCAGTTCAAAGTCAAACACTGTCATATCTGGAGTTGAGGTGACTGGCTGACTTCTCACAAATAAGGGGTTGCATTTGTTTTGGTAAGAAGTTTGATAAATTTGAGGATAAAACACATTAGAGGCTAAGGTGTGGTCCAAAATGTAGACATACTGCTTTCACCACTACACTTGTAGGCAACACAGCCTACATGTAATCTCTGGCACATATCAGTGCACTGCTGCAGGGCAAAGAACATACAGAAAACCCCAAGAATTTAGCAAAAGAAAAAAAAAAAAATTAAAAGTATCCATTCCAATTGATCGTGGACTCAGGTGTGCTTTTTTTTTTTAAACTGGACACTATTTGTGAATCCAGTGTCCAGTATGAAGAATAGCGGACTCCTCCTGTTGTGTGTTTCACAGCAATCCAGCTGATTTCACGACAAATCTGACCTGGTGGTTAACGATGCAAAATGCAGTGGCCGGCATAATCTTCTCAGCAATATCATTGCTTGTTTACAGTTTACATGCGAATGCTTTTATTTTTGTTATATTTAACCTTAATTTAACCAGGAAAGGCTCATTGAGATTAAAATATTCTTTTATAAGAGCGTACTGGCCAAGACAGGCAGCCGCACAGGTAACAGGGTTGCAAACATACAAGAACATTTAACAAGTTACAATAAAAATAGGAAGTAACTTACAGAATGATAAAATTTCAACAATATTCATAAGACATCATCATAAGACATTGGCATCATAGTTCATAGGCATAGAGAGTCATTATGAATCAATTAAAACATCTGCAGCCAGATGTGCCTGCCTCCAAGTAATGTCTAAAAATAAATGCTTTAATGACTTACTGATGTAAAAAAAAAAAAAAAAAAAAAAAAAATGCTGCATGTTGCACCTTTAAATTTTCCCTGTGAAACCGTTTTTACTTTGTCTTATTAACTAGACTCCGCTGAGCGACATGCACATGTGGTTTGTACAGAATGACCTTTACCACAGTGTGATGAAGTTAGCGCCCAGGTACAGAGGGCTGAGATGTTTCACTTCGGGCTGCCCCGACCAAATTTAGCTCTTGAAAGCCACGGCACCGTGGTAAAAAGGATTGCGGAGGAAGTGCAGGAGCACAGAGGGGAAACAGAAAAAGGATGCAGGCTGGAAGGAAGGAGGAGGAGAGGTGCTGTCAGGGAGAAAGAAGCTCCAGTTGGTACAGAGGTTGCACAGCCTGCGTGTGTGTGTGTGTGTGTGTGTGTGTGTGTGTGTGCCTGTGTGCCTGTGTGTGTTTGTCGTCTCTCTGTTGTTCATTTATTCGCAACTGAAATCCTTGCCCAGACTCAGTCAATATGACCTATTATGTTCCTGAGGACAATACATCGAGTGTATGAGTGTTTGCTATTGTGTGAGTGTCAGAGCATATTTGGGTGTCTATGCACATGTGATGTATGCAGGATTATGTTTATGTGATGTGTATAGTTACATATTGATGTGTGTATGAAATGCCCAGGCGCAACTGCTCATTTGCATGTGCATTCATTTTTTAGAATGAAACAGCAGTGACATTAATGAAGCACGTTCAATGTCACTCGCAAAATGTCAGCTCTCAGAGCGTTGATGGAAGTATTCTTTATTTTACACCCAATCTAGGTCAGCCTCACACTGTACGCGAGTGTTGGAGAAATATTGTGACAGCTGTTTTGATGCCGAGGTCTGCTGACTGCTGTAGTCTAAAGATCTGATGGAGCACACGGCCTGCGGCAATGTCACACCGAACCAGGACGTCATATCGCTTTTCAGAGAAAGTCGAGAAATTCAGAGATGATATTGACAGGGCGAGAAATTACGCCTTAAAAACAAACGCGAGTTGTTCAATATTTGAGCTTTTACTTGCCAACCTGGAACAAAGGTGTGCCATCTTTTCAATGGAAAAAGCTCTTTTTTCCCCCCCATAACAGTATGATATCAGAAATAAAAATAAACAGCCAAGTCTATATGGGCTAGCCTGCTTTTACCCAGGCTTCCCATCACCCTCCCTTATCCACAGTGTGAAAAATTCATGCATCTTCCCAGCAAAGAGCTGGGAATGATTAAACATTCAGATTCCAACTCTGAAAATGGAGGCTGAAGTGGTGTGTGTGTGTGTGTGTGTGTGTCTGCACCCGCGTCTGTGCACAGTACACAAGGTAAAACTCAGTGTGAAGCTGATTTCTCGCTCATCTTTCTTCACTTGTGATTGAAAATTTTGTTTTTCTTATATGTAAATGGCCGGAGATGTGTGTGTGTGTGTGTGTCTGTGTGTCTGTGTGTACATTTTTGCATGTTTACATGTGTGCACACTCCACAGGGCTGTTCCTAAGTCTGGCACTTTCTTCTTCTCTGGTTTTATAGCTTTGTGCTTTCCTTACATGTAGGTGTCTGTGGGTTTGGTCTGGTTCGTCTGGCAAACAAGAGAAGGAGACAGAAAAATAGGTTGATAGAAAATGCAAAGACAGGAGAGTGAGGAAAAGGGAGCAATGTTGGAGAAAACTGAGCGGAGGTCTGGTGATAAAGAGTGGAATGGACATGGAGGAGGAAGAAAGAGAGAGAGAGAGAGAGAAATTCCTGCACACATATTAGGATTGGACTGATATGTTTTTTGACAGCAGATACTGATATTTTTTGGAGTGCAGCTAATGCAGCTCAGTCGCCAGGAAAAAAAATGTTGGCATTTCACGTTTCATCAAAACAAAGACACATTAAAATATCACATTTTCAAGTTTTGTTTCATGCGTTAGGAGGTAAATGCAGCGTTGGATGGCACAATCAGCTCTGCAGACCAGAGTTTGAGTCCCATGTCAAGAGAGAGCCGTGTTGGCTTAGGTGTTGTAAGTTAAGTATGACGTTTTCCTAACCTTAACCATGATGACGAATCTCTCCCTAACCTTAACCAGGCAAACGAAAGTGGCTAAAGGAGCTAATGAGCTAAAGTTCACCAGCACTCATGAACATGTGACGTTGATGGCATCACACTGACTAGAAGTCTATACGTTGATATGCAATACACTTTTGGTTCAGAAAAGTTGACATTTCAATGTATTTGTTGCTTTGCAGATATGTAAAATGGCAGCATTTTATCCTGCAGACTGCATTGGCTGCTCATAACTAATGTTCAAAACCCTTAAATGTGCAACCTCCGACCAGAGAATTGTAACCAAACAATTGCAACATCATCAGGTCTCTGGTTCATCTTATGGAGGCTTATGATTGATGCAAATACTAAAGTCAAACTTTCACAATAGAAACAAGTAAACTAGCTAATCAGAGCAGAGATCCAGTATCAAAGAGGTCATATTTCACCTTGCATAATACTGCAATCCAGTGAGTGAATTTTAAAATAGTGCTTTGAGCCTTTCAGGTTTGAGAGAAATAGTCAAAGGTTCAGTGTTTCCTCGAGAATTTTATTGTTATTAGGCTGGAAGAGCCTCTGAAACAGCATTTAGACCACCAGCTAACACTAAAACCCTCCACTGAAAGCTATATAATGAATGGCATCTACCTGATTTTTGAGTTAAAACAGTGTCAGCGCATAGACACACACGTGTACCCTAAAATCTACCCAAAATGCACAGAGCCAGGGAGTCTGGCTAATGGTCGAGAAACCCAAAAGCATTTAAAGCATGCAGAGCTTATGTATTTCCCAGTTGCTGGATTTCATTTGACATGAGAGAATTGGGTAATCTATTAGTGAGCGAGTGCTATTTATCAGCGCAGTATTAAATGCTGACGTCATGTGAGCTGCAGAATAGTCTCAGATTACCGGGAATTAAGATTAGCCTTGGGGGTTTAATCCCATACAGGTGTAAAGCAGTGGATAAACATTTTCTGTCATATGTGTGGCTGTGCTAAATGACGAGATGATCTCTCTCTCTCTCTCTCTCTCTCTCTCTCTCTCTCTGTCTCCCTCTATCCCTCTCTCTCTCACACACACATACACAGTGTTTAGTTGTGACATTTAGATTTAGCCAAGAGCTGTGGCCTGCTGATATGACCTACACCGAAACAAACAGCAAACACACACATGCACATGCACATGCACATGTACACACACACACACACACACACCCTGAAATGTCCTCATCCATACAGCACAAAGCCAATGTGTACACAAACACATAGCAACAGCACACACACACACAGATTACAATGCATGCTTATACACACAGATGCACCCCCCCCTCCCCACCACCAACACCACCACCACCACCACCCAGACACACGTACACACACACATACACACACACTCACAGGGATTAAAGTCACTTACTTCTACAATGCAGTAAGTGATGTAACTGTCAACACAATCAATCACCGTGATGGCGAAGAGGAGGAAAACGAGACCCGGGATGAAAATAAGCGGAATGATCCTTTAATCTCACATGTACAATATAGCTTTGCAGCGCCGTCCCGGCCCCCGTGGCTGCGGGTGATAGAGTAGTGATCAGCGGCTGAAAGCAGGGGTGAATCGACCACTGTGGCGTACAGACAGGGCTGCATTGTTGGGCCCCGATGGCAACAATAGGCCCTCTGTCAGAAGGGATCATCTGTTTTCTTGGCTAGTTGGCCTGCTAATAGGGCTACTTATGCTCTCTGAATGGGCTGGAGCCAGGTCAATAACAAACGAACAAACAAACACACAAACAAGCAAACAGGCCGGCCAGCCAGTGGGTGTGTGTCATGGCTGGGAGTGCATGTACGGCACCACTGAGAGGGTCAAACACTGGAAAACGGTTTTTGCATGTGCGTATAAGCGAGGCTGCATGTGGACGTGCACAGGGATGATCGTGCACACACATGCATGCATAGGTAAAGACATGCATCGCTGCGTACACACATATATAAGAATGAAGGCAAGAGCTGCACAGAGAATGCTTCTGCAGCTCCATCGCCATCTCCACGTGTCCAGCAGACTCCGAAAAACCTCTTGGAAGTCTATTGACAGGGGAAGGTGAGGGAGCGTAAAGAGGGAACGACAGATGAAGACAGAGAGAGAGAGAGAGAGAGAGAGAGAATGAGCACACGCCCAACATTTTCCAGGTCAGCCCAAGCGCCCCGGGCGAAACTCGCCGTTCTGTTACTGTTTTTCTTCTCCCTTTTTTTTTTCCTCCTCTCTTTCCCTCTCTCTCGCCCGGGGGCAAAGTCGAGCTGCAACAGGATTCAGTCGTTCCCACGGAGACCAGAGAGACGGTGCTGCCATGGCAACGAGGCATCGCTTGCTCAAGCGGAGAACTACTCCGTCTCTCTACTTCTTTTTCATCACCGCTCCACCTCTCTCTCTCTCTCTCTCTCTCTTTCTCCCTCTCTTTCCTTGCTCTTCATCAGTTCGGTCTCCTTTCCCCTTCAATGGCTTGATCCTCTTTCTTTTTCTTTCTTTCTTTCTTTCTTTCTTTCTTTCTTTCTTTCTTCTTTCTGCCTTTCTTTCACGTGTCTCCCCACTCATCATATTCCTAGCCTTTCATCCCCTACAGGAAGAATATAATTAAATTGCCGCTGCCGGGCAAACTGACATAATTAAATAACCCAGACAACAGCACTTCTCACAGAGTGCGGATACTCACTTCACACATCACACCTCACCTTCTCTGAGTGGCTCAAATGAGAACAATATTTGGATGGAGCTGCCAAGTTCATTTACACTCTCTAGACTAATTTACTAGTCTAAGGTTTTGGGTTGGATACATTTATACGTTTTCCCCTGCCACCATCTCCAGCTGTAGCAGGACCGTGTGTGAAAAGTGGTGATTTAATTATACAGCTATTGACAGTAGTTTGGATTGGTATGGGTTGACAATACCTTTTTATTAAAAACATGACCTGGTCATCTTGTCCACCTTTAATATGATGGATATGATGCACTTTACTTGACTGCGTGCAGTGTTTAATCTAGAATTAATCAATATCACATTCCTTGTGGAATGAAAGCCCTCAACCTGAATTGATTCCATTGTGATGGGATTCCACACAAGAATGTATGATCAGGCTTTACTTTGGGTTTCACAGGGGGGGTTTTAGCATCCTGTGACGGTTTAAATGCTGTTTCTGAGGCTTTGGACAAGACTGAAATATGGGAAATGTTATTAGAATTTTTTTGAGGGATGCACATGGTCAGATGTAAAGGTGAAATCCATAACTTTCTGCACATTGCTGCTCCATGAACTAGCAGAAGTATGGAAGTATCGCAAGTTTAGCAGAATTAAAATGTTACTGATTGACCAGGTAGTGCAAATGTGAAAATATTGAGTTAAGTCTTGAAAAAAATGAGGTAAATATGCTGATGTGCGGTAGGTTCACATGCATGCACACTGCTATTCATCACAAGGATATATCTCCAGCTAATCTATCTGTAAATGTGTGTATGTGAGAGATTGCAACTAGAGCATTTGGGGTCGATTCATCTGGTTTGCAGTGTAACACCTCTGTTTTGAACAGATTTGTTGGCACTGTCATCCAGCACAGGTGTGATTCAACAAGGTGTATGGCACTTGAGACATTTCTCAATAGCAGAAGATGTTCGGTTTTACAGATATCATCGTAAAATACGAGCTAGAGGCAGTTTAAGACTAAAAGAAGATCTCACAATTCCATTTAGAAATTTTCATTTGGCAACCCGCCCTCTGTGTATCACGGGTTAAAGTGGCGGATCATCAAAGTGACAAATTGTATAAATCCTTTGTCTTTCTTCTCTTTATAAAGCAGCAGGAAAGAGATACTGTTACTGTTTAGTACAGAAAATGTAGAAACTGACTATCAGCTGAATCACGGTTGTGTTATATCAATCGGGTAAAGTAGTAAAACAGACATTTATTTTCATGAAAGTGTCACAAATGAATAAATTAAACCTCACCTGTGACTTAGAGAATGGATTGAAGCTAAACAAAATGAACTTCCTCTACAAAGCCAAAAGCCTAGAAAAAAATGTTTGCATTTTAGTTTCTGCTGAGGATACATTAAAATGTCAACTTTTCACATTTTGTGATTTTATATAAGTCAAGCAAAAAGCAGCGGATGACACAATCAACGGGCTTCTTGATTGATTCTTGCCTCGTGTCAAACAAGATCCATGTTCATTTTAGCTATTAATAGCTGGCTAGTTATTATCAGCAAATATTAGGCTTATTTTGCAACATTAACCATGACCTTTTCCTAACCCTAACCAAGCAGTTTTGGTGGCTAACAAAGCATGACACTGACCCAGGCTCCAGCACATTGGCTATAAGCCGAAATATTGACATGCAATGTATTTTTGCTTACAAAAACTTCAAATTTCAAAATTTCAACACATTTCTTGGTTTGCAGGAACGTAAAACAGCAAAATGTTATTCTGGCGACTGGGCTGATCTCCTCTGCACCCCCCCCTCTTCATTTTCTCTCCCAGCAATTGCTCCCTCGCTCCATGCCGTTCACACTCACACCCCCTGATGTAGATGACATTTATTGCCGCTTGCCCTTTAGGGTTTCCTGTTTAGTTTTTCTATGTATTTAAACCCTCCCTCTTCTGCCCCGTGTCCCTCCGTTTACTTTTTTTTCTCTCGTCCGTTCTAAATTATTAGGGGAAAGATAAATTGGAGAGAGGCACTGCGAGGAGCGAGGTTTGTGTGTGTGCAGACGCATGTTGTGGACATTAACATAAGCTCGCCTACCGCAGGTTTTGGTGAAAATGCACGCGACAGTGTTAGCCTGAACTTATAGATTATTTATGTGGCTGTCAGGGACACTCATCGTCATACACAGCAGGGGGAACGGGCCGCATGGGGAGTGTGTGTTTGTGTGTGTGTGAGAGAGAGGACAGGGAGAGACGGCGACAGGTTAAAAGAACAGAATGGAGTTCAAGCTCATTTTCAGAAAGCCATATTTTTACCTTTGCTTGCAGTGGCCGCTGTGAGGCCGAGCTTTCTGTAGCTTGTCATTAAGTGATGTATAACATGCCCCGCAGTCCACCAAGTGTGGTCCTCTCTGGCACACACACACGCTCACATACACACACAGGTGTTGTAGAAAAGGTCGGCTTTCTCCCTGTCAGTTCCTATACGTCAACCCTGTAGCATGCTGCTCACTCAAACACTCACTCCTCCTATACCCGATGCAGTATATACTGTAGGCGCTCCTGGTGGATATGGATTTTTATTTTCCCATGATCCCGTGGCTTTTACTGTTGCTTGCCTCCAATTATGTCACTAATGGATTGTATGGATTTTGCATATATAGGGCTGTTATGGATCGTGAGCATGCTGCTATTGGTGCCATTAACAGGAACGCTGTGACACATTTATTGATGTGTCGCAAGCTTCAGTAAAAAGCCACAGGAATTGTTTGTATGTGAGTGAGTGTTTGTGTGTGTGTGTGTGTGTGTGTGTGTGTGCACTGTGTTACATTGTGGGAGGACCAACCTGCAGTATGGCCACATGATAAGGCCCTATACCTACATGAAGCTATTAAGTGGGCCAAGGCGTTGCATTTTATACAGGAGATTCTCATATTCTGCTCATTTGTCAAGGTCTAATGTGCGTGCATTGGATTGAAAGCACTGAAATTGGAATATGTGTGCCTTCTGTTGCATAGAAGTTTTACAAAAGTACACCCGCTGCACAAAAAAAAGGTACCAATTGACTATTGTGGCTGTTTTTCATCACCAGCCAATGAGTTTTCCTCTGTATCTGATGAGCTGATCATGATAAGATTGAAGAATAGAGGCGAAAGAAAAACAGCAGCGCCAAGGACAAGAAGCAAAACTTTTCAGATTGTTGTTTCATAGCAAAATCAATAATGGTCTATGTAGAAATGCAACAAAATTGCGATTTTAAGAAGGCTGAGAATATTTTCCCAAATGCCTGATTGTTGTAGATGATAAACAGTGATGTTTATAGCTTTCTTAAAGTGCAATTTCAATGCATTTTGTGCCACATTTGAAAATGTATTCTAGTTTTGGCGTTTTTATGTAATCGTTGGAGTACTTTGTCCGTTTTCATCCCATCAGACTATAATTTTCCCCAGAATGCTTTTGCACATAGCTATCCAAATAATGTCTATATCTAGTCATTCACACGTCACTGTATTTACTCCATGTTTCCCCACGTTGCCACTTCTCCACCTCAGTTCACTCACCTTTCACATCCCTGACCTTTCCCTTCACCTGTCAAGTTACATCAAGTTACTCATTTCCGCAAAACCTTGAATTGAGTTTGAGGGCTCATGCCAACGCCGTTACATCAGAGTCAAAGATGGTGCATGAGCTTTCAGTTTCACTGCACATTGCTGCATGCCCGTATAGTGAGCATCAAGTGTATAGGCATCCTTTCAGAATTTGTAGCTTCTGTTACCTTGATGTCTGACATGTAAACAGATGAAGTCAGTCTTGTTTTCATTTTCATTTGGATGTGCCGCACTATCAAGGTAAATGCTACCCATTTCTGTCAGTGTGTTAACAATGAATTAAATGTGTAGTTTTGATTTGCGATTAAAGCTCATAACACACTTGCTGTAGTTTTTAATATCAGAATATTAAACTACATAGCATTTGTGTGCAAGATGGAGCCACACAAAGATGCATGCATACACTTACCCATAAATAGATGTAAACACGCATGCACACACACACACACACACACACACACACACACACACACACACACACACACAAGCACACAAACACGTGTTTGTTCACACTTCCACACATGAATGCCGGTGCACACATATACACAGGCACATGCACACACACACACAAACACACACAGGCCCCCTGCCAGGCGTCTAAAAAAGAATCCGCCGACCACACCGGATGTGCATCACTGGTTGTCATGGCCACCGTGGAATATTCTTCAGGGTTGCCAAGGCAACAGCTTGGGGAACTCTTCGCCAGGTCGTCATTTGTCTGGGGAGAACAGTGAGGATGAATGTGTGTGATTATATCTGCGTGTTTATACGTGAGTGTGGTTGTTTGTGCATGTATGTGTGTGCATGTCGTTGGGTCAGGGGTGGCTGAACGACACTGATGTGCAGGAGAGTACTAGTGTTTTATATGGATCAACTCAATGGATGAATGGATGGGTGCTGGTGAAGAAATCCATCAACGGTGAAATACATGACATGCATTTCATGTAAACAATATTGTTTACTGCATATGGAAGTAGGGAAGAATGGATGAGAGAGAGAGAGAGAGAGAGAGAGACGGGGGAGGTGAGAGATCTCAGTTTTAAGGTCTCATGTTGAGCTCTTAATGGTGAGAGGCGATGGCATTTGTGTGTGTGTGTGTGTGTGTGTGTGTGTGTGCATGTGTGGGAATGTGGGTGTGTGCGCGATCTTAGAGTGGGAGAGTGCATGCGTGCGTGTGTGTGTGTGCACGCGTGTGTGTGTGTGAAAGAGAGAAGAGATGGGAGGCTCTCTGTTGGAGCAACTCGTATCAAACCAGCCGCCACTCAAACCGAGGTACAGAAAGATGAGGGAGAGAGAAAGTAGGACCCAGTTGCCATGGCGATGCAACAGACTTTCATTTGAAGCTTTCGCCTCTGGGGTGCTGTCAATGTTCAGTCCTACCTGCATAATAAACATATATGGAACGTGCACACACACACACACAGATAAAGATGAAGCTATAAAACATGGGAGAATGTACGTAAACCTGCAGCACGGCAGCAAGAAGTCTTGCTTGCCATTTATAAAAGGGGAAAGGAAAATCCATAGCAATACAATAGGTCAATTCATCAGATATCAGAAGCCTGTACTACTGCTGGATGTTTACCACGGCTTGGTCAGACTTCACACTGACTACACACACACATGTGCGCAAAGTATGTCCCATCTTAACACTTCAGTTGGTCTCAAATCCAGCTTTAAAATTTCATGTTCTCTTAAAACAAGTGAACAATTGAATTTTTCAGGTATGTCAGTATCTTGAAACAAGGCCGATCCGTCCGCTAGTATGAAAAGGATTCTTGGTTCAACAAAATTGTGACAGCAAATTGGCATTGGAAACAAGTGAAGGAATCTCGTGCTTTGTTATTCGATTTTTCGCTTGTTTTAGGGGGAAAAAAGGATTTAGAGACTCCATACTACATTAAATGGCTTGTTAAGGGAGGCATGCACGGCAAGTTGGTCAAGCGCAAGACAAACCAAGCAGCACACCCCAAAAAAAAAAAAAAAACACTCATCCTCTTCTTTCCTCTTCCTTCCCTCTCTCATTTATCTCTCCTCTCTCCTTTCTCCTCAGCTTCCTTCCTCTCTTTCTCTCCCCTCTCTCTCTTCTGCCCTATATTCATACTCTCTAATCTGGTCCAGTCTGACTTCTTGTCTGACTCCAGTAATCTTGTCAGGACAGATGGCCCCCCCACCACACACACACACACACACACACACACACACACACATACACACACAAACCCTCATGCACATTTGCTCTTTCTTTGACCCAGATTGGCCTGAAATTCTCATGTTGCGTCACGTTTCACACCGCCAGATTCTTGCCCTCGCCAACCACACACACTGACACACACACAAACACCAAGCCCCCCCGCCACCTTCCTAACACACCCACTACTGCCATCCCATTCCCGTTCCCATTCCCATCACGTGATCCGGTCAGTGAGGTGCCGCTGGTGACCAGAGCAGCAGATCAATGTGGAAAATATCTCAGCAGGGATGTTCATCTCCTCGTCCCTTAAGACAAACAGAAGAATAAGCCAAAGGATGTCAGCTCGATAAAAAAGGTCAATACTGATATGGATGTTCTTGGATCACAGCTGCTGATAGCTGATATTTTGAGCTCCTGTGCAATTTCTTTGAGATTTGTCAGAATAAGGCTGACATATCACTGATAATGTCCTTTCAATAAAGTTGGGATATCAGCCAGTCATTGTTGACCGTTACCAACAGGATGGAGGCGATGGTATGATTTTACTCAGGCGCCTACTTCCTTCACCCTTCCTGAAGGAGCTGCCAGAGAATTTTCTTGTGGTTTTGAAGGTGCAGATTGTAGGATAATAATGCTTCAAGGCTGAAAATCATAAAGTGATTCCAAATCAACTTTAGAACAAGGATGCCACGCAATGCTCTATGTCCCTACTTTCCTTGTTCCAGGCTTTTTTTCCTTTGCATTTATTTCTGTTATTCCTGTCCAGCAGGCTGCACCACCCACCCTCAGCAGGAGGCATATTAGCTTTTCCTTGTTTTTTTTTCTTCTTTTTTTTTTTGTTTCTTTTTTGGACACAGACATCACCTGCATACACAACCCTCCAGTGACATGTCCTTGCTTCCCCTTTTTCCAACCCCAAGGATAAAAATAAACCTTTGTTTTTGTTTGTATTTGCAAAAATCAAGGTAGAACATGTTTTGTATGTAGCTAAATTGCTTTCACTGTTACATTTTGCTTTTACACTTTATATATTCTGACAGCCAACTTTGCTGCAAGTTGGAGCAGGCCGGAGGTTGCCTGGATGGTAACCACTCTTGCAAATGCAGTTAGGGTTAAGGTTTGGTATAGGGTTAGGGTTAATGTTAAGGTTAAGGCAGAGTCAAGCTCCACTGTGCTGAATCATGTGTGCATGTGCAAGAGTGTGCAAGAGCTTTGCAAATCCTAAACTACTATCTAGACACATGTAACCGGGTGTACATGTTGATTATCAGACACGATTCTCAACAATTTTAGCCACTTTCCAATCACCTGGCTCTGGATGGGGATTGCATTAAAGTACAGGAGTGTTTCAGCAGTTTGTGTTCAGTTTTATATCACTCTTAACCCTTTATTGGGCAAGTGACTATTTTTGGTAATTTCAGAAATTTTACATATCAGGCCTATCCCCTGTCTCAGTTAGTTCAATAATCATTTGGTCTTCACCCAGCCAATCAGCAAAGATCGCTCTACAACCCAGGTCACATGATTGTGGCATTTGACCAATCTCAATGGCTTTGATTTTCTATTACAAAACGAAAATTTTAGAAAAATGTTATAGAAGTAATAAAGTCCTGTCATGTTCTCTAATAACAGTCTAGGGTTGTTTTTTTTTTTTTTAATTTCAAAGTATTTCAATGAGTGCCCTATAAAGGGTTAAATTCATCCTTTTTATATTTTGTGAGCTCCAGGCTGGGGCATGTGGTTGTTCTTGTTGTAGGACTGCTGTTTTCGAACCTTGTCAGCGTGTAACACCACCATCACAGATGAGTTCTCTTTCTCAAACTATTTGGCTTAAGGTGTTTCATGTCAATCAATATCATCAATCAATATCATATCAAGACTTGCATTCATTTCGGAGTGGGAGAGCTTCTAAAGCAGCACTTAGACTATCATGTAATGCTAAAGGTCCACACTGAAAGCCATACTAATGGGATTCTTTTAGGTGAGTTAGCAGCTCCTGGAGACAGGCAACGTACAATTCTCCCACACTACACACTACACTGCAACGATTCCTCTGTTTCTGTTGTTTCTAATGTTGTTTCTACTGAGTTGGTCAACTGACTGGTTGAGATCCAGTTTTTAACGCAAGATCAATTTCGATATGCAAGTCTAACCCGAGCATAGAGCGTACCATGGAGATAGAGAATGTTAAATGAAAGAGCGCTGGGCTACGATAAAGGGGCCAAGTGATGAGAGTTGTTGGAGAAGAGAGAAAGAAGAAAACCAAATACAGCAGACTGGCAGAAGGTGGCGCAACAGATGTAGCAAGGTAGAAGAGCATGACAGACTAATGAGTCCCGTGGATACACTGCACAGACACAACGAATCGATCTGTGGATCAGTTGTGCGTCCTCCAGTGGCCTGTCACACATTCCTAATGAGCTAATCCATTCACTCAAGCTCCGAGGATCCCATGAACCACCAGTAAGGATCTCAGAATGTGATGAACAAATTTATATATCCTACTGATCAGCCTTGCAGAAAGGTGTAACTTTAGGGGATCTTTCACAAGGACATTCTTAATACATCGAGACGCTGTTATTGATTTATTTTCTTTTAAATTTGTTAGCAATGACCATCTGTGGCTGATATGATAAACAAGATGGCTTTTAATTACATACTGTATTTGTTGCAGAACTGATCAATGTTACTCTTCTTGTCTGTGGGAGAACCTCAACCCGAATTGATTTTAGTGTGGCATTTTGATCACATTAGACACAAGTACGCTTGAATGCAAAAAAGTGACACAAACGGAATGGAACACAATAATGATGATATCAAGTATCAGCCCTAAATATCAGTTAATATCAGCTTCAATCAAAACATATCAGTCACATACAGTGCATGCATGTGTATACTGTACATGTCTGTGTGTATGTGTGTGGCTGTGTGTGTATACAGAGAGGCATTTATAGACTGTCTGAACCTGATCATCCCTCCACTAAATCCATCCATGTCTCTCTCATCACCCCTCCACACATACTCACACGCATCTAGCCGCCTCTGCCTGATTCCCTCTATCCTTCAGGGGTTTGCTTCAGAGGGGAGGAGGGGAGATGAAAGCAAGGTGGAGAGAGAGAGAGAAGGTGAAAACATAGATGAAAGAGGAGTGCCAGAGGGTAGCAATGGCCTTTAACTTGAACTGTGATGGATCAGGAAGCTTGGACCTGAGCATTAAGATGGACAGGTCAGGGAGAGGGGAGTGGAGAGGGGGCTGAGATGGCTGACGCTGTCTAGCCTGGATATCCCAGCTTTATTCAAATAGACTCCAGAGGACTGCAGCGACTGATAATGTTATAACTGATAAATGATGTAATGATTGGTCACAGCATAAAGACACATTACTCTAAATTTAACTGCATTGTGAAACCAGGGTTAGGCTGTTATTGTAGTTTGTTGATTTTCGGTTAAAAAAAATAGATATCAGCTGCTGATATGATGGGAGCAGGATTTTCCTCAACAGCCTCAGGGGTGTCAGGCTGTTAAACCTGAAGTGAAACCTGTCTCACTTGCCTCAGGGAGCTGCTAATCCACCCAAATCATTTCATTAGTGTGGCTGTCGGTCGGTGGAGAGTTTTAATGTTGCCTGATGGTGTTTGGAATACAGTGCAGGGTGGAAATCTGTAGCCTTGTCAATTGGTCATCATGGTCAAATTGAAAATTATGTCACAAAATATTAGCACAAATTGTCAGTTATTGGGGCAGCGTGGCTCAGGAGGTAGAGCGGTCATCTGGTAATTGGAGGGTTGCTGGTTCAATCCTCGACTCTTCCACTGAGGCTGTCGGAGTGTCCTTGAGCACCTTGCATGGCAGTCTTGCCGCCAGTGTGTGAGTGTGTGTGTGAGTGGGTGAATGTGAGGCAAACATTGTAAAGTGATTTGAGTGCTCGATGGATTAGAAAAGTACTTTAGAATTACAGTCCATTTATCAGCTGATTCAGTAAAAAAAAAAATGTGTATATACGTGTGTGTGTGTGTGTATTGGTAGTGGTATTAGCCTTAAAAAAAATATTATCTCTCGTGGACACTGCTTCTGACTGATAAGGTAGTTATTAACAAAAGTTGCTCCTTAATTGCCTGTTACTATTATGAACATATTAAAGACTGATATTTTCCAGAAAACAATATTACAATTTTCAAGAAAAACCATGTTACAATATTAGGCTGAAGATGTTATTTTTGCTAAATTCAGCAACACGGTATATTATATAAAAAAGTTTATTACATTTTTGAACCAAGAGCGAGAGAGAAATATATTTTGCTTTGACAAATGATTACATTGTCTGGGTATTATTACATTATTGGTTCCTTGAAGGATTGTTCTTTATATTGCCATCTGTGTTCCAGTAGAACAGGGGGAATCAGCATTCAAGTGCCTCTTTCCTACGCTTCAATTAAATAGCAATGAGAATGAGAAGGTGTACCACTATGTGTGTATAATGGCATGTTTTGCCTATGGGTGGGTCATGAAATAGCTAGCAAATGCCAATGGACAGGACATGCTATTAATAATTTAAAAAAAAAAAAAAAAAAAATCTATCTATTGTTTTGATACCCGGTGTTATTACTGGATGAAACAAAGGGAAAGAGAGAGAAAAAAAGTACAATTTGTACATATACACAAAAACAAAATAATGGTTACTACATTTTATATTACTTGATTTTAAATGGTTGCTATTATAATTGGTTATGATGCATTGTGTGTTCATATTTTTCAGTCTGGCTCATTCAAAGTTTACGTAGGATTCCTGGTCAGGATGTCAAGTTGGGCTGTAGGGGGGGTCCAATGTGGTGGTGTTAGGGTGGCATGCGTCCTGTTTGCAGACGATGTTGTCCTTTTCACCGGCTGTGATCTCTGATGCGAATTGGAGCAGATTTGGGATAAAGGTCAGCACCTCCGAGTCTGTGGCCTGTGAGGATCAGCAAGAAACTCTTTGAATTGAAAGGAGTCACGGCTGCATTTGACAGTGCAGATCAGTGGGCAGGATGGACTGGGTGAAGACCTCAGGGCAGACACCCGGGACACACTGGACTCCAGGAAGAGTTGGAGGAACTTCCAGACAAAAAGGGACGCCTGGGTTTCTCTGTTCATCCTGTTGTCACTACAAGAAACAAAAAATGTGTTTTCTGACCAAACGATCTATTGATAAAGGTATTTGTGATACATTTTTAAAGCCAGTAATTTATCATCTCAGTATAGCTTGGATGTATTCACTGCTGTTTTTTTTTTTTTTTTTTTTTGTAAATGAACTGCTAGGGGAGTGTTGTTTTTTGATGAACAGCCACACCAATAAAGTCACTGAATTGATAGAGAGAGACAGAGTGAGAGTGAGTGAGCAAAAGAAAGAGGAATTTCCACTCGGGTGAATGTGTGATATTTGGGTAATTCATATCACGTCCTCTTAGTCTGCCTTGCCAACCCATCCCCCCATTCACTCTCTCTCTCTCTCTCTCTCTCTCTCCCTCTCTCTTGCTCTTTTTCTCTTACTCAAACTCTGTCTCTCTCACTCGCTCCCTCACACACACACATACACATACACACAAAGGGGGATCCTCTTATGAAGAAAGAGAAGGCAAGAAACTATGGCATGCTAACATCGAGAGATATGGATAGCAGCAGAGAGCGAGACAGGGAGAGAAATTTGACGGAAAATGGTGGAGACAGAAGGAGAGAGAAAGTGGGGTGTGTGAGTGGGGAGGATGGATGATGAGAATGGGAAAGAGAGAGAGAGAGAGAGGGAGAAGTGGGGCTGAGTTCATATTGGGGAGGAGGGGTGGGGGGTGGATGGTGGGAGACTAGGCTACATGACGTTTGTTTCCATGGTGATCGTCTCTCTGTCTCCCACACGTAGGGAGATGGTGCTTTAACGTGTGTGTGTTTGTGTGTGTGTGTGTGTGTAATGGCATTTTTGTCAATAAATAGCCGTGCTCTTGTTGCCATAGTGGTATATTATTGATACTAAAATCACTGCTATGAGTGATCTGATCCAAAATGCCTTCCAGACTCAAATTGAATCATAGTATCCCGCTTTCTTTTCGTTTAGCGATCTGAAAGTATGGGGTTACAACATATGGATGCACCATAACCAATACACATGGTACAGTCTCAGTCTAAACAATATCAGCTTTAACATCTAGTCTTGGCACAGGGAAAGGTGCTCATTTCCCTGCTGTTGTTTGTTTAGGAATCACATTCAACACTCCAGATGAATTTCACCGATTTTCCCTGTCTTGCTTGGCAATCTATTGTCACCAAAATACAAACACAAAAAAAAAAAAAAAAAAAAAAAAAAAAAAAATACTCAATTGTTCTCCTATCTGCTGCAAGACAGATGCCACGCTCCTCTCATTTTCATGCTTTTCCAAATCCATGAGGGAGACCACTTGTGTCTTAATGCATATAGGCTTTGGTAATCCTGGATGACGCTATATTTGGAAATAAATGCATCATGCGGTACAAAGTAATGCTCAAAATTATTGTGTTAGTCACCATTATAAATGTATTTGAAATATGTGGGATGGCTTGCTCAAATCCACACCAGCTTTTGCCTGCAAACAGCCACCAAAAGGTGTACTATATGAGGCTGTGCTGGGTTGCAGTATTTTCAGTTTAGTTTCAAATGACTGATCAGTTGCAATGCATCATTGTAATTCCCACCTGAGCTCTGTGTTGCTGCCATCAAGCTTTTCACTCACTGATGACTATAATACTAGGTAAAAATAGGGCTGTGTGGGATGATATTGTACCAAGGCTATAATATGATGGGAGGCTTTTTAGCTGATCGAAAATAGATTGAAGACCTGCAGTTTGCTTTAGATTCTGGATAAGAAGTTGGAGGACATGCATGCAGTGTTTGTGTGCACGTGTATGTTTGTGTGCGGCGGTGTAAGCTTGTGTGTGTTTGTGTTTGAGTGTGTATGTGTGTGTGCGATCCAGTGTGTGTGTGTGTGTGTGTTGTGTGTGATGGAGAAACAGGCTGATATCTGTGTGGGGCGTGACCAGCATGGCGAGAGGATCTGACTGTCGCGCCGGATCCGCTGAGGAGGAGGAGGAGGTGGTGGAGGAGGAGGAGGAGAGGGGAGAATGTGGCTTGGGAATGGGCAGGAAACCTGAAGGCAACATCGCCATCTGGTGACGGCAAATCAAATCAAAATTAATGGTGTGCAGCATGGGCATGAATGAAGGTGGATGAAACGTAAAGGATGCACCTTAAGATGTTAAGATAATGTGCTTTTTTTTTATCTTGAAAATAAAATACTTCAATTTGGTGGTCAGCATAAATCAATTATCAGAATAAGCAATAAGGTGTATTTCAGGTCTTTGCTACATCCCTGCATGCAGTAATAATATAATGCATTCATGCATTTTTAAATGTATAGTTGTCTTGGTATCCAGCTGAGACACACAGACACACATGCACACACACACTTTCAGGCAGACACCCAAACACTCAATTGAGCATGCAAGGCCCGCATCATTCATTTTGAGGATTGGCAGATTTCCATGCCAACATCGGAGCAGATGATTCAGAGTACACATCTGTTT
>NC_043990.1:24737198-24744698 GCF_902150065.1 Myripristis murdjan | reverse complement strand
TATTTTAAATTGCGCCCAGGGCCCGGAGTTAAGGGTGAGCAATGAATTGAGGCATTCAGCATACGACAGACACAACAATGAATCACTTAAAGGTGGTCTTTATTTCTCATTTTATTTCCTAACACTCACAGAGCTGCTTAGTAAGGGCTGCCCACTCTCATTCATATCATGTGAGACTTTAATTCTGTTATTTGTCTCCTGCAAGTCCTGCTGCAAAAAGACAACTTGCATCAAAAAGGTTTGGTTTATGGAAAAAAAAAAAAAAAAAAAAAAAAGTTTTACCTGTGGTACTCAGATTACATATATTTGGAGTGGCTAAAATATATTTTGAGTATGTGCAGAAGAAAAATCTATTTCCTATATATGAAAGATATGCATGAACCTCAATTCAGTGTCATCTACATGTGCAAATTTATTTTCTGACCATTTTTATCTATTTTTTTTATCTGCAATAGATTAGTTTTTTTTTTTCTCTGTATGTATGGGATGAAGTCACCATTTACTGAATGATTGTTAACAAAAAATGTGTTGCCTTAGTTTAGTTTGTGCAATTTGCATGACCTTGTGGTGGATGGTCACACACTCAAGTTCACCACCTGGTTGTGTATGGAAATTAAAGGCTAATCTGTATCCTGCTTTCACACAAACAAATGAGGTAATGAGCGGCTTTACATAATCACTTTCCAATTTCTTTAAGTATTGGAAGGAATCATAAATATGGCCACAGGCTGAAAAAATACTGTGTAAAGAGAGAGGACACTACAGTTGAAAAGTCAAAACCTTCAAGACCATCCTCCACTACAAGAGCAGCTCGTTCCCTAAATACTTACGCCTGCTGCCTCCACTTGTTGGGCCACTTCTAATATTTCCAATGACCCAGTTAAAGGTCACACGCTCAATTTCACCACCTAAATGTGCATGGGCCCACATCCTGTTTTCTAAAGACTTAAGCAAGTAAATTCTGTTTGGTTTGCATAATTACTTTAGAAGAGGATGGGGGAGACTGCATAAAAGTGAGCACAGAACTTAAGAAGTGTCAAGTGAGAGCAGAGAGGCTGAAACAAGCTGTCCACGCAAAAGTTGAGACTTTTTCAAAACCAAGGTAGGTTCATGATCTTATGTACATCTTGTGATATTATTATTACTATTATCACGATTATTATTAACAGTAGCAGTGGTAGTCATACAAGCTGTAGTAGTAGTAGTAACTGTAGCAATGGTACTAGAGTAACTAAATAATTTAATTTTCAGTATGAGCTGAAGAAAATCTATTCCCTGTGTATGAAATATATGAACGAACAGTTCAGCGTCATCTACATATACAAACATATTTTCATTTTTCGGTGTTTTTTGGCCATTTTTTAAAACTGAACTATAAACATATTCTGAAGTATATTTGATTTTTTTGTATGTGTGGGAAGACTCTGTTTATAGGGATTTTACAGTAAAATATGAGCTAGGCAAATTCTATGTTCTGCCCAGTAAAGCAGAAATAATATAGCCCAAGACTATGTAATAGTACTATTAACAGTGCACATTAACCTAGAAATGCAATGGCACCATAGACCTACAGGCTGTGTGTATGCACAGTATGTAATACACCACAGACAAAAGACAAAAGCCTTGGTTGGATGCTGTGTTGAGGAGTCACTTATGAGCTCTGCATGTTTCTGTTTTCTAGGATGAGGAAGAAACTGCTGCTACTCTTGCTCTCCCTCTCAGGTCAGATGTGTTTGCATATGAACAGTGTGTGTTTAAGAGTGAGATAACTACAGCATGCATACGTACATTAATGAGCATGTTTCACCACATTAAGTTAAAACACAACTCTTCTGCCATCAGGGCTGCCCGCTCTCTCTTCAGGCGAGAGTGGAAGAGAGAGTGGAACAGAGAGTGGAAGAGAGAGTGGAAGAGAGAGTGGAACAGAGAGTGGAACAGAGAGTGGAAGAGAGAGTGGAAGAGAGAGTGGAACAGAGAGTGGAACAGAGAGTGGAACAGAGAGCGGAACAGCGGAGAGCAGAGAGTGGAACAGAGAGTACCACTTTGTGCCAGAGACTATGAATTGGAGAGATGCACAGAAGCACTGCAGAGATAACTACAATGACCTGGCCACTGTAGAAAACTCAGAGGACAACGACATGCTGATGGCTCTAATGCAGCAGCAGGCTAGCCAGGCCAGCAGGGACGGCAAGGACAAGGTGTGGATAGGGCTGTATGATGACAAGAGCGCATGGAAGTGGTCCCTGGACAATCAAGAATATAACACAGACACAGAGTTCAGCAACTGGGAGTCAGAGGAACCCGACTTTGATAGAGCCAGGCAGAACTGCACCAAGGTGAAACATGGAGGGTTCTGGGCTGACACGGGCTGTCACGCAAAGCTATCTGCAGTTTGCTATGATGGTGAGATGGATCTTTATTTCCTGCACACTCTCAAATCCCCTTCTAATTCAATTTCCATTCAATGCAAAGCTGCTTTACTGATGTGGAATGTAAAAGTACCTGCTAAACAAATGGCTTCAATGGCTTCAGGTAGGGACATAGGACCTGCAAGTGTGAGCTGCAAAAAAATCTTAACTTAATAAGTCATTTAATCTCATATTTAGTGTTACAATATTATTCTTCTTAAACAAGTTGAAAAATCTGCCAGTGGGATGAGATAATCCCACTTATTTCCAAAGCAAAATCAACTTATTTTAAGCATGTTCTTGAATCGTGTCATTTTCTTGATCCTAGTGGGCTGATATGCCTTATTTTGCCTTGTTTTATCATATTTATACGTTATCTTATCCTAATGACAGATTTTTTTTCACTAGTTTGAAGAAAAAGAAACTTTTAAGAGTGAATATGTGGTTAAATTGCTTGTTAATATGAAAATGTTTTGCTGTCTAGAAAAATAATGCAGCTTTACATTTGGAGAAAGCTTTCCCAAACTATTATGATTTATTTTGCATTACTAAATCCAATTTTATGTATTCATAGTTATAATAAACTGAATACTGTTGCCTGACTGAGCGCTACACATTCTGCCAGCTGTCTATTTGCATCATTGAAGACATTTTACAGTAGAAGGAGATATGCTGGGAACAGGCCATTTGGATTTGGCATAAATACATTTTAATCAGAGAAGTTTGTGTTGTTTTCATTTCCCGCTGCATGCAAGCTCTCAGCCCAGCTCATTCCTTTTATTGTGCTCCTGTTTTGTCGAGGTCCTCTGAACTACACATTTGTGGAAGGTGAGATGTCCTGGCAGGAGGCTCAGGACTACTGCAGGAGCGAACACATAGACCTGGCCAGTGTGAGGAACCGGATCGAGAACAAAACCATTTTTGAACTGTTACAAACAGATAGTGCATGGATTGGCCTCCACAGAGAGCCCTGGCGTTACTGGTCTGACCAGACTGCCAACACCTTCACATACTGGGACCAGGACGAGCCCGACAACCTTAGCAAAAATCAACACTGTGTCTTGGCAAACATGACCACAGGGAGATGGCGTGATGCACGCTGTGACAAGACCTACTTTTTCATCTGCCAAACAATCAGTTCCTCAAGCACCACAGAGCCGCCAAGTACCACTGCACCTCCGAGCAGCTCCCCTGCAGCTCTCCGCCAAACAACGCTCAGGCTGAAGATCCAAACTGAGGCTGATGTACACGATCCTGCCATTCAGCATCGGATTTTACAGCAGGTACGGTAAACTGTTCGGATTGAAATGATGTGTTTGAAGACATAAATTGGTATATTCAAATTTGAACTGCTGATATTTTGATATTCCAGTTTTAAAATATCTGCCAAATTATAGATTGGGGTTTGACCTATATGCTACTCTTTGATATTTTTCACATTAAAGGGAGCAATAAATGATCATTTATGAGACCGTCCTCTGACAGAAAATAACCCCGTAAATTGTTTGAACAGCAGCTTATTTCAAACTGTAGCTACATTTGAAAGTTAAGCGACCTCTAGAGGTCCAATAAATAACGACACTGTGGTGTAGCATTAAGGGAGAGACAGACTCCCTGTTAGGAGGCTGGTGCGGCGCTGGATGGGTCAACCAACATGACTGTCACTCAGCCAACCCAAGTTCAAATCCAAGCTCGAGCAGCGTTTGTTTCATAACCTTAAAACTGACCTTTTCCTAACCTTAACCAAGTATTTTTAGTGGCTTGTGATTGGATGGATTGGAGGACTTATTGTTAGGATATTAGAATTAAATTTGATTATTTTTTTTTTTTTCAGTTTCAAAGGCTCTAAAAGTTCAAGTATTGAACTACAAAAAAACAAGATAAAAATAGCAAGAAAATATATTAACATATTTTTGTGTTGAAGTGATTAATGACTCTCAATAAACTTGAACATGAACCTGAATTTGTTTGAGCTCCAATCAAAGTGTCACATCAAGTATCAATACAGAGCTTCCCGTGGAAAGCAACAGTGATATGATCAATTTATGCAATGGATACATAACCAAATGGCATCATATTCATCATATTGGATGTGGGCAAAATGAACTTGATATTCAGGTTTGAATAAGAGGCCAATACCAGCAAACTGGTCCGACTGTCCCCAGTGGGGGCTGTTAACATTTGCACAGAGAGCAGCTTAAATAATTAACAAGCTTGTCTCAACACTGCCAGAAAACAGTCACAGCAGTGCACCCTCCATCACTGGAGACAAAAAACAGGTTTTCATGTGCAGACAGAGCTGTGAAGATGTGAAAGTCCTGCTTGTGTCCTCTGCAGCTGCACGCCGAGCTGGAGAAGAAGGGACTGTCAGACTTCAAACTCCGCTGGGTGCAGAGAGACGGGCAGATTTTTCATGAGGAACAAAAGAGCGAGAAGCGAGAGGGTATTCCCTATTGCTTTTGTCTAAACTCCAACATGAAGTCGTTCATTTCAAGTCACACCATATACTGTATATGACTTCATTTTTGTGCCTTTTTTTTTTAGGGTAAAGTGGCTGAACTTGCACTCACGCCGAGGACACCGCGGCCTTGCAACACGACATTCCTCCAGGAAATCAAATATCATTCAAAAACTAACAATGATTGCTATGCAGCGTTTTAACGTGTCATGTGGCTTGAGTTTCACTAGATATCTTGTACTGAGTAGTGAAAAACAAATATTTTATAGTAATAATAAGTTTTGGGATGACATGATGCTTTGTGGTAATGGCTGTATGAGCTGCATTGGGATGTATCAACTTGTATTTTTCATTAGCTTAAATATTTAATGCTAATATGCTTGCTTTTGTCTTGCTGTGTTTATGACTTGAGAAATGTAATCTAATCTAATCTATGTGGCTGAAAAAATATAAACATATTTTTTTCAATATTTAATGTTTTATGGGATTTTTGGGGTTCTCTTGAAATTGCATTTGTTCAGACTTTTAATGCTTTAATATTTAACACCATTTTCCTAACTTTGTAACTTGTAATTCACTCAGTGAGCATAACCATGAGTCACAATTACCTTTAGCTTTCAGAAATGTTGTATATTTGATCTCATTTTGTAGCATAGGGCCTGTTTTCTGTGTGTGCCTCTCAGTGTGGAACTTTTAATAAAGCTTTCAAATCGAGAGAGCTTTTATTTTCTGCGATTCTTCAACATACACACACGCGCACTCATAAGCACACACACACTCACACACACACACAGAGAGAGAGCTGATATTCTTCCTTGCTTCTGGCAGAGTGGGAGCCCATTATGATTATTCATATTTGTCTTTATCTTCAACATGACTAAGAGGGTTTCTTGACCTTGCAGATGAAGAATAAAAGTTCCCGCCGAGTCCAGAGACATTCCTCCCATCACCTGCCAGTATAACTGATGGAGACTGCCTGCTTTAGCTCTGCTATAGCAGATAGAGTGTTTTTTCATGTAGAACATGAAAATCAGTGGATTTTACGTTTCTCAATATCATGCATAAGGCATAACAAGTCACTTACTCATGATACAGCACTATATAGTTTTTATGAGGAAGGTATAAGCACCTGAAACCTGTGCAATTGGTAAGACTGAAGTATGCGCAGTGATTTTAACTCTTTTCTTATTTTATTGTGTGTCTATGCCTGTCTTCATAATATATTTGGTCTCATATCTCATCTTAACAGAGTGAAAAAATTCTACTGGTGCAGGTGAGCTGAATCAACTTATTTCCAATGCAGTTTCACCTGTTTCATGATATTATATCACAGAAAACTGAGTCCCAGTCTGTTTAAGCAAGGCAGAAAAGTTCAGCACTCCACACGATGAACCACCGGAGCGGCCCCCCTGGATGGATCTTATTTTTGCAGTGCAGTGCAAGAGGCGCTGATCAGGCCCACACGCACAAAAGTCCTCTCTGACATTGTATGGAGCTTTCTGCCAGCACAACAATTCCTGCTGTCTATAATTAGTGGAGCCGTCCCAAAAGGAGAGTGGATGCAGTCAGACTTAGTAATCTGTGTGTTTGTGCTGTCTGTGTGTGTGTGTGTGTGTGTGTGTGTGTGAAGAGGGAGAAAAGAGAAAATTGACTCTCATCCATCAAGAAAGCATTTTGGTACATTTCTGGTGTTACTTTGGGTTGAAATGGATAGTAATGGACAGAAACTGAAAGGGCACCTGAAAAATAATGGGATTAAAGTAGCATGCCTGTGATAGTCTCTCTTTTTTTCTTTTCTTATTTGTTCCTACGTGGGCATTGCTGTGGTGGTTTTGCACTGCACGTCTTCTGTTTGCTCCAAATAAACCTTAAACGTAAAACATGATCACTTCCTAGACGGCAGGAAGTCACCTTTACAGTGCCGCCTACTTCCCATCACTTCTTCCTTCTCTCCTTGTGATCTGGGATATCTCTGAGGTTGCTAGTCATCCTGATGTGGGAGGAAACAAATTATGGAGCTGCACAGTCTCCCACTATAGCAAGCTTTGATCAAAGAAACACAAGACTATTAGGACGTATTTTTATCACCATGCCCATTATGCAAATACACCCAGGCCACATTAAGCAATCTGTCCGCTGATGAACTGCAGATTCAGATAACGCTATGAAGCATAATAACTGTAATAGCGCAATAATTCAACTTTTTCACTTTTTACAATACACTAGGCGGGGTGACTGGCTGCAGTGCTGACATTTGCGACAGGCCGCATCACCCATAATGGAGGCCGACTTTGCCGATGACATGAAGACGCAACTGTTTCCTTCTCCTCCTTCTGACGTTCGCTTTCCTCCATTCTTCTCCCCTCCTCCTCCTGGTTACTTCTGCTGGGAGACAAGCAATCGTGAGGAAGGAGAGGAAAGGAGCATTTCCTCGAGATTCCTTGAACTGGGTATAAATTAGTAATAGCTGTAAACTCTATGTGCAGCACTTCAGTTTCATGCTCTGTGTTGGAACTGTGTTAAATTTCATCATCCCTATCAAACAGAATTCAAATATAAATATGTATAAGAGGCCAGATCAATATTGTGTTATATCAATCGACACCAGATCGGAGAAACATGCCCATTTATTGG
>NC_043990.1:24669698-24734698 GCF_902150065.1 Myripristis murdjan | reverse complement strand
CCCTTCATCATCTGGGAGAGTCACACTCTGACCTCCTGATGATGGAGCATATGTGGTGCACAATCTGCTTCAAACAGGACTGGCATACACCAGCACTTTGCCAGGAAATCACACATATGACCTGAGCCTTGACAGAAGAGACATTCCCAAAAGGACAGTTTGACTCAAATTTCCCCTAAATTCTTAAACTACAGGGAGTTTAATATGTTGAATTTAACGCTGTTAGTATTATGTTTCAGCACAATCACCAGAAAGAAATGGCATTTTGCATGTCTGCAAACCAAGGAAAAGCTGAAAAGTCCCATTTTCAAGTTTGTGATGTAGTACAAAGTGACATTATTTCTGAATATAAACAGTAACAGGGCTGACACTTCTGTTTGCTGTCACTAACATAATAGGATCAGCTAATATAATTAATAAAGCATATTACTTAGCACAACTATTGTCAATCCTCTGTTAGATTTTGATGAGTAACAAAACAGCAGGACAATTTAAATGAACTCAGAAATTTCATGTATAATACCCTATAAAACGCAAAACACAAAGTATACATAGAAATGCCTCTTTACTGCCGTTTAACCACCTCTTCTTGTTAAGAAACAGATTTGGTGGCCATATCTAAAAAGCACTCTGCATGTGAGATATTTGTTTAATATTTAGTTGTTTCATTTATTTTGTGTTTTTAAGCAAATTTTGATGCTGGTGTAAATATGTGTAATTTTTTTTTTTTTTTTAATTAAATGTATTTATGGTCATTTTTGCAATAACTGTACTATAGACATATACTGTTAATGTGTATTACAGATGCAAAGCAACTTCAGATCATCACTGAAATGATGCATGAATATGTGAGATTACAAGGCATTTTGTCTAATGTGACTGTCTTCTCACCACAAAAACACACATGTGCTATCTGGTAGAGAATTACAGGAGACATCTCGTTCAGATTTTGCGTATGTTTATAATGCTGTGGTTATGGACCACAGTGTCACTGCTTGTGAACATTTCATTTGCATATGCAAAGCTTTGAAAGTGCACTCCCGTGTTTACGTGTTTGCCACACAGCCTGAATAGATTTATTCTTTCTCTTTTTCTTTACACAAACTGACATTAAGGTCCTCTGTTTCAACTGCTCTACAAAGTGGCTTCCAAAGGGGCCATCATTTGTAATCTCCTCCCCCCCTGCTGGCTACGAGCCTGAACTACAGCTGTTTGAGACGATCTGCTCCTCTTCCTCGATTACACAACACACCAAAGTGCTGGCGTTTGGAAAACAGGAGGAGACCTTCAAGGTAAAGCAAAACAACACAGTGTGAGAGTCTGGTAACTGTCTTGGGACACAGGTGTGTGTATGAATATGAGCGCGTGCATGTGTGTGTGTATGCGTATTTGAACGCACACCCAGTCCTCCCACTCCCACAATACGGCCATGGTTGTGAATAAGTAATGGAGTCCCGTGGCTGGAGTCCCATGGCTGTTGGCCTTTGATGCCTTAGCTGCCAAATATAGAGTCAGAGTGTACAGGAGCAAGAGAACAGGATTATTATATAAGCACTGACCTCCAGCACTGGACAGCCTCCATCAATGTTATATGTACCATACCAACTTGATTCACTCTTACATAACGCTGATATTGGCCTTAGAAAATTAGATATGGTCCGGTCAGTGTCTTCCACCGGCTGTTTGATGCAGTAAAGGACAGTGCCACTGAATTTGTATTTTTAGTGTGATGCCAACTAAATGGATAAATGTCCTGTTTCTGCTAATATTCCCAATTAACACAAGCAATCATATTTTAGAACTCCAATGTCATTTTCCATTCATTTAAGAGACTTCAAACTTTCTTCACACCAGTACTCCATCACCATAATAAAGTCATCCTCAGGAGTTTTCTTAAAAGCAGCAGCACTTTTGGGGTTTTGACGATTTGAAACTGGAGTGGGGAGAAACAGGTTCTCTGCCGGAAAATAGTCCCCAGGGGAATGCGACGACTTTCTTAGCCGCAGAAGCAGAACATTATAGGATGTCTCTTTCAACCAAAAGTTCAAATTGATTACACGTTGCGAAATCTTTAGGAAACCTCCCACATGATGGTTTGTAAAATTTGGGTGACTTCTAATAAATGGGCCAAACATTCATAATCACTGGTGTGGTCCTTGAAGCAAGTATTTACTGTAAATGATGCTGCTGCTGCTGCTGATGATGATGATAATTTTTACTATTATTATCATTAGTAGTAGTAGTAGCAGTTGTAATCTCTGTGGAGACTTTTCCTGTCAAATGGTGTATCAAATATCTCATAAAAAATCATTGAAAGTATTGAGTGCTGGCGACTGGCAGCTTGAATCTCTCCACAGCCCATGGAGAGGTAATTCTGATGCTGCCTTATAAATATGTAATTTATGGTCTGATGTGCAGCAAAAAAGCATTTAAAAAGTATGAAATTTTAAGGATATTCCTTTGGCTACATGCAACAATGATGAGGATAATGATGATGATTTATTTATTTATTTATTTATTTATTTATTTATTATTAATCTCAATGGAGATTAATCTCAATGGAGAGTTTACTTTTATCTTAATCTGACTTTTTAGTGATTGTTTATGTGATTTAACAAAGTGGACTGGACGGGGAGATGCCAACAAACCATGCCTTGAAGTTCACGCGCACGGGCAGAACTCTGATTGCACACGTATATTTTTAAAGGTCGTACAGGCACAGGGGCCCCTGGAAGCTTGAGTGTGAAGTGTGAGTGAGCCAAGTACTGGCTGGGTCATTTGTATTGATCACCAATGCTATTAACCTGCTGCAGACACACTACGGTCATTTTGTCCTATAGGTCAGCAAAAATCTTACTTAGCAGCCCGATTAATTAAGGCTATCCAGAACTTACAGACCAGTGCACTTTTCTGGTTGTTTTGCCATCACTGTGAAGAAAACACTCAAATGAGGTTGGATCACGGTACTCAGAGTGGGAAGGTGTGTGTGTGTTGTGGGGCTTACAGGATATGAGAGATCATTCCAAAGAGGAGTAGAGTAGAGAAAGAGAGCGATTTTCATTGTCCTCAATCCAGCTAGGATGGTAAATGGGTCCCCATTCCCTCCTAATGAGAGCACACTGGCAATAATGTAAAAGCCTGGAGCTAAGACACTGAGAGAGAAAGATGAGTGTATGTGTGTGTGCGTGTGTGTATGTGTCTTGAGGGAATCAGCGACAGGCTGTAGATTGGAAAACAGGCCTGTGTAGTGAACAGATTAGAAAATTGGGTTCTCCTTTGCTCAAGATGTTGCTCATTGTCAGCAAGCCTAGAGGTAGAGAGGTAGAGAGGCACAGAGAGAGAGAGAGAGAGAGAGAGAGAGAGAGAGAGGGCAAGAGATGGTGATAACAGCATCCCATTCATCAAAAGCTCTGTGATTGTTGTGGGACACGTCTGAATGTCGACTATGCCGGAAAAATTCGTTTAAAACCCAAGTATTTTCCACAGAGTTGACGAACGCCGGGCAGAAAAGGCATTGATAGAGATACGGGATTCATGCGAGACAGACAGAGATGGCGACACACACACCGGGTCTGATACTGAAGTGTGCTGCTGTCAGCATCAGTACCGCAGTTATTCATCAAAGCCTCCCCTCCCTCTCATTTCTCCCCTCATCTCTTCTTCTCATCTGCTCCCCACCTCTTCGCCTCTTGTTTCCTCACCTCCACATGTATGACTGTGGAGGAGCTGAGGTGTGTGTGTGTGTGTGTGTGTGTGTGTGTGTGTGTGTGTGTGTGTGTGTGTGTGTGTGTGTACGTGTGCGCGCGCGCAGGTCGGGGGTGAGATTTGAAAAGCCATGGATTAGAGGAATAAGAGCAGAGTAATAAGGTGTAATGATTAACCCAAGAGGCAAAGCACTTAATCCATGATCCCAGTGCATATTACGCATAATCCAGTGAGGTTAGACAGCAGATTTACCTTGACCGTATTAGACTGATACACATTTGTAGGTCTGCATAATTGACTTGAATAGAGGCTTGACAGGGGATTAAGGGGTTAAAATGACTTTTGCGATCAGTAACTGTGGGATTGAAGAACCACCAGGAGTCCTTGAATTAGTTGAAGATGGTAAATGTGTGATTTGTGGCGCTTAGAGAAGCGGGTTTGTGGCCAGAAGGTCACATGTTCAAATCCCTGGGATGACTGGGAAAATAAGGCTGGAGAAACTAAATGAGTTGCCCATTCCCATCCCTTCAATGAGTAGTATGAGGTGCCCTTGAGCAAGGCGCAGGCAAGACAGAAGATGTATTCTCATGTTGAGCTAGTTCATAGCTTGGTTTAACTTAATAATGTGGATAGATTCAACTAGGCCTGTGTGTTTTGATTTTGTAATATGAGATTAGACATAGACTCGGATTTTGGATATCAAAATATTATAAGAAATGTTTTTTTCCTTGTTTTTAAAGGCTGTGTTACACTAAAGTAATGAATTGTACTGTTGTAGCTGTTCTGTTTTCTGCCTCTACCTGCTTGATAATCATATCTGCATTACTAATGACTGTTCATCAAAGGTCCCCTGTGTGTAAATATCTTATAAAAGAATAGTCACTCCTACAATATTGTTGCAATATCAATAGCTTTTCAGTCAAAGACATTGTTATATTTGACTGTGTCCATATTGTCCAGCCCAACCATGCAGTTTGAACTGAAAGTGACTTTAGCACTGGCAAACGTGCACCCACACACTCACTCACTGATTGAAATGTTATGCCAAAGCTTGCACGTGTGTGTGTGTGTGTGTGTGTGTGTGTGTGTGTGTGTGTGTGTATGTGCTCCCTACTGTACCTAACACAGCCGCATCCCCCTCTCATCTCCTTCCTGTTAGGTAACGGAGGGGTTTGCACCCTCAGCACTCAGCACCTGTACATGTCCTTGCAGGAGGAGAGACAGAGACAGAGGGATGCTAAGAAAAGACGCTGACGTCAGAACAACAGCCGTTTACCTCACTCTCTCTCTCTCTCTCTCCGTGACAGCCACACACAAGCCTTTTACCTCTCTCTCCTGGTCCGTCCAGCTTTTTTCCCTCCTGCTGTCCCTCCTTGCGAGGAGGACAATCTCTCCACCTGATGCCAACAACAGCGCTGTTGGAACCACTTAAGGAAATATGCTCCCTCCATCCCTGTATCCCTCTTCCTCCCATCTCCTCATCCCACTTTGGGACATAGTATGGGTGCAACTCTACCCTGTAAAAAATGTCCATGTTAAAAGAGTACAGCAAGTTTTTCTTTATAACTAATGATAGTGACAGCCACTGGTGTCATTTCCAAAGTGAAAAGATGCAGCTCTAAAGCTAAATGTTAAATAATCTTACATGATGTGTGGCTAAATCTGGCAATTTTGAGCAGATTGGTCAAATTTACATGAAAAAAGATTTTGAACTATGCTTTTGAACTACCAGGGGCTAATCTGAGACAACATCTAATAACAACACTGAGTGACAGAGTGAGGGATCACATTACGTCAGTACTATTGATACTAAAATCACTAACACTGATAGTTTTCAAAATTTAATCATTGATTTAGAAGCTAGGTATCGATGCTTGCAACATCTATACCAGGGACTACTTTCCCTGTTTTCCATATGAAGTGAAGGTGGTGGGAGATGGAGACTACAGCTAAAAGTCAGTGTGCAGTGGACAAGTACGTGGTTGCTCATCTGTTATAATAGCTCTAAAAATAAACCTGGGTGCATTTGCTATATTGAGTTAATGATATTTGTAAATGCATGCATCCTCAGGTTATATAATAAAATAGACCAGTCTTCTTACATTGGATACTTTAAATACGAGTATCATAACATTCACATGCACGCCGACACCCTGCTCACTGGTAGTAATCAGCTTAAGGCAATATTTCAATTACAGCTGACATAGTTCAAAGGAGCACCAGTTCACTAATAACACAGTTTACATGGATTCATTAATAATCAGTCTACTGCTAGATCAGTGGACTGTTAATCCCACTGTAAAGAGATCACAACTTAATGTTCTCCGTTTCTATCTGTATTTATTATTTCATTAACCAAAAAAAAAAAAACAAATCCTCTCAAAATCACAAAGTAAGTAAATAACTGACTGAGGTTGTAATTTCTGCCTGTGTCACACTTGGATTAAATAAATGTGTTGATCAGCTACGATCCTGCCCTCTGACACTGTCAATTCTGCTTCAGGTACTCCACAAACGATCAGCACTATCAGGCATTTTAGGCTCTGAAGCTCCATTAATTTGTTATCTCAAGTTAACAAGATAATTAAGTGGCGATGTTATGACCTTATAAACAGATAAAGGCATGTCCATGACCATTTCAGCAAACAAATTAAACCATCTAACCTTACTGGTGATTTTTTTTCCCCACTTGCTTAAAAAACAGCAACTTGTTTAGAGACTCAATATCTGTGACTTGTTAAGTCTGAAACTCATGAGTCTGTGGCTGGGATTTTATTTTGAAAGGTTTTATTTCACCTTCTGAATAAAATTCACTTTATTTCTATTTATTTTATTGTTGTTTTTTGTGTTTTTTTTTTTTTTTTTTTTTTTTTTTTGTAATTTTGTTGTATTTTAAAAAACCTTTTCTCCCCTAATTATATGGTCTTTTTTGGTGATTTTTTATTCATTTTTTTCTCTCTTTATTTTATTTTTATTTATTCTGCAAATTTTCAGGTCATTTTCTGGTCATTGTGTTGATTTTCTTACACAATTTTGCTAGTTTTCTCTGGTTTCTCTAGTTTTTCTGGTAAATTTGTTCTAATTTGTTTTGTCTTGTTTATAGTTGTTTTTTGTGCAAAGTTTTACGTAATTTTATGGTAATTTCTTGGTAAACTTCTTATAATTTCATTTTAAAAATATTAATGTTCTTTGAAGAAATCAACTGAACATGCTCAGGCTGAAAAGAGTTAAGGTTTTTTTTTTTTTTTTTTTTTTTTTTTTTTTTTTGCAGTGTATATACCATGCTGCCTCCTGTAACGTAATGCGGTGGGATGAGAAAGGTGAGAAATTTTAAACTATTGAGTTGAGCCTTGCGATGAGCTTGCATTATCAAGGAGAAAAGGGCAAGAGAGCGAGAGAAAGGGGGAGCTGAACCAAATATTCATGAATGAGAGGACATCTGATGATGTCAGCTCTTTGGTGGAGCAGGTTTTAGAGTCGCTGCATGTGTGAGTGTGTGCACATGAGTATGTCTGTGACATTGCAGAGTGGCTCTCTGCCTATATGCTGAGTTGAATGGGTTCAACTTGGCATCAGGGGGATTTCAGTGATGGCTTGAAACTCTTTATTATCTCTCTATCGCACCGTTCACATGATCTCTTTCACAAGCTTTATTTCCTCCTCCCTGCGTTACTTCCAGCATCATTCCCTCTATTTGTCCTTACATTCTCTCAGGAGGGCTGAAAGTCGTGCCGTTCTCTCAATCTGTCTCGCTCCTCCTCTCTTTTCAGATTTTTTTTCCAGACAGGTTTTATGTCCAACTTTTCCTATAATTTGTTACCTCATCTCCCCCATGATACTACTTCATAGTCATTTGCATGAATCAACCATAAATACCCCTCTCCCTCACATACACACACACACACTCAGTCACACATGGACACACATACAGTGTAATTAAACTGGTCCCGGGGCAGTTTGGGGTTTGCATTGAGAGGAGGCGAGGAATAAGTGAATGATAACACTACTTCAAAGCCGCCGCAGACGTTCTCATTTCCCAGCAGCTTCAAATGGATTAAGGCCACTTCAGGCCTGTTTGTAGCCCATCATCTCCCCGTAAGCTGCAGGTGCAGCACAGCCAGCTGTTTAGGCCAAGTGCAATGCTTCCTGTGACAGCCTGTATCATTAACACCCATACAGGAGGCTGCAATAAATTCACTTTCAACTCACTATAGAACACCACAGACACACTACAGGTCCCTTTTGGAATATTATTGCTATAATGCAATGATTTTTCATTCCAAATTCAGGTTACTTTGGCACAGTAAACTATCTAGAGTTTAGTCCTAATCTCTTCTCCAAAACACAGATTTGGGAAGCGTCAGCTCTGTTGTTGTTTTTTGTTGGCTCACTAATTAGCCCTCAGTTTAGCAAAGCAGCCAATGGGACTACGGGTCACCGCTGATGTTAGTTTCTACTGGATACGTCTGCATGTGTGCAAATCACATGTGTTTACAACAAGATAGTCACAGGCGGCCAGCGCTGGTTATCTTGCTAACAAGCTGATGGTTTTTAAACAGAACATTCATCAGATGTATCAGTGATGACATGAAAAAGCAGAGAGGTTGAGTTTATTAATACTGTTGAGACAGCAATAATGTCCCATAGTACCCAAGAGTGCGGGACCTCCAATATGGCTGCCAGGCATTGTGTTCATTAGTGTTTTGCATGTCACAGACCCCCAAATTGACAATTAGACAAAGGCCCATTTGTTGTGAGGGAGAAGATGTTTGGCTTTAAATTGTCTTAATGTTCTACCAGTATATAATAAGTAGATTCACACTGGAGATATTGAAATGATATGATGATGATGATGATGATGATGATGATATTCATATTGTAATTGTAATTTTTTATTTATTGTACTAATTTCAACTGAATTATGGTGAAACTGTACTCACTCATTTGGCAGGAGTCCTTGAAGAAATTCGAGGACTAACCACTGTGTTACTTCATGAAAAAAAAAAAAAAAGTTTACTTTATTACAAACTGGAAGAAATCAGGCGCACACTCAAATGAGTCATGTCAACTCTTAAAGTGTCAATGCCACATTTTGTGTTAAACTGTGCTTTTTAAACAACATCTGACCATAAAAAAAATCTTTTATGATTCCAAAACAGTCTTTACTAACTGAACTGTATTACAGCCAGTTACTGAAGCACAGACATGCAGAATTTGGTAAGAGGCATTTTACATTTTCCCTGTTAGAGTGTTGGTGGGCATAAGCTGAGAAACTAACACCCTGGAATTGAGCTATAATACTATATACACGTCTTTTTTGTTAAATACCAAATATATGGTAACTGATCTCACTGTTGGGTAAATGAACACTATAAGAGCAGAACTTTTCCATAGCAGTCATTTTGACATGAAATAGCAGCTAAACACAGATGTTACTAGTGACATTAATTAAGGCTGTGTTCCATGTAAATCTATCAGAGTCAGTGTGCTGCTGTTGCTCATGCTGCCTCACTGGAAACACTCTGGTCCAATTCAGAGAGCCTAAATTAATGTCATTAGTAAGACCTGTGTTCACTGGCTGCTGTGAAAAAGATCTGTTCAAGTGAGAGTGTGATGTTCAGGTGAGCATGTGTTTGTGCAGAGATGAAAAGATGACTGTCCTCACTTCTTCAGCAGTCTCCTGACACATTGTACCTGCATACGGTCTCCTAAATCACGGGTCTTATGCATGCAGCTAATACATTAACCTCTGAAGGCGTTTTGACATAATATACAAAATCTGTTTTTGTGAATCACAGCGGCATGCACCGTGAAAGTAACAACTCGGTCAACAAAATGTGGAAAGAGATTCTTTCTGCATGCAGGAGCCGCTGAAACTCAAACCTCAGCGTGTTGGAGGAGATTTCACACATTTGAGCCCACGCTGAGTGATAAAACTGTCAGTAGCAGAGAGAAGAGATATGACTGTTGCTGTCCAAGGTGAACAAGATTATTCTCATAACCTTCAGCTAAAGAGAGAGAGGACGGGAGAGAGAGTTGAAGTGAGAGTAGCACATCCTCCCTGGGCTCAACTCTCCTCTCCTCATTGAAATGAGAAAGACATTAAGTGGCTTCTGTAGGGAATGCTAATCATCTATTGATCTGTGTAATCTGTGGCAGGCTCTTGTCCCAGGGTGCCTATCTATGTGTGAACAGCAAACCCCTCACGCTGCAGGGGACATGTACAGGACTCTGTCTCCTCTTTATGGAGTACATATAGATGTAGATATTCTGCAGCATGTACCAGATATATTCTGTGGGGTCATTTAGAGCCTTTAGGGAGTTTTCCCAGTTTAGCTTATGCCATTTCAGACAGTATTTTAGCCACCACAAAAAAGTCACCACAGAGTTGGCGATTGATTTTCATATTAATGTACTTATTGTTTATGCAGGTTAAACAAATTTCCACAAGGTTTTCCTCTCATTCTCACCCCCATTTTGGCCTGGTCCACGAGAAAAATAAAACTGAAACACAATCTTAGCCGTGTCCTTTGGTTGGTCCATCATTATAGCATTATATCATTAGTAACACATGTGTTTACCCTGCTATTTCATGTCAAAATGGCTGCTGTAAAGACCAAAGTCTATTGGATGGATTGATATAAAATTGGATGAACATGTTCATGCTCCTCAGAAGATGAACGCTGTCAATTCTTCAAAGCAAAAAATGTCAAATTTGCGCACAAGATATTACTAAATCTAATTAGTGCCTCGCTATATTGGGCGAGTGAGTTCATGCTCCCCAAAGGAAGATTCCTTATGGTTTTGATGACCCCATTAATTTTCCTGTAAAGCCATCCTTCCAAATTCATGCTCCCCAAAGGATGGACCCTGTCGATCTTGGTAACCTGATTATCTCTCCTCTAGTTCAGCCCTCAGGCCAAAAAGCACAAACCGCATGGCCTTCCCCAACCTTAGAGGGACTGCACTTATTTTATATCATATTTTCTCTCCAGTAGGCAGTTTTACTGTTAAATGCTGCATTTCACTCAAATTAGCCAACTGGGAGTAGACTATACCCTGATACTAGACACAACCAGCATCTAGCTGGATACAAATTACATTGCAAAACTTCAGATTATATGACACCAAACAAACCTACTATGAGACCAAATAGTTGGTATCACAATATTGTGAGTTGTAACACTCATTACAGTCACTGTTGACTGATTGGTTGACTGGTTGATTTTTAGCACAATAGACACTTTTTAAGCAATCACAATGTCCTGGCAATGAATGCAAGGTTAGAGAGAGAGAGAGAGAGAGAGAGAGAGAGAGAGAGAGAGAGAGAGAGAGAGAGAGTTATAGCTGCTCCAATTTATGTACTGGCTTTAAATGCCAATAAGAGTTTTATTTTCCTTTATTTACCCCATTTTGTCTTTATTCTACCAATAATGGAATAGGTTATATGTCACATAACTGATCATTATTATTTTAAAGGCTGTAACATTGTATTCTCAACTGCTACGAGCTAATTTCTCTCTTAAATTTAATGAAATTAATTGCACAGATTTTATTACATTTCTGACTCATGTAGAATGGCATTTCATGACTTTTTTTTTCATTATCTCATTGTCCTGTCGGTATTGCATTCCCTACTGGGAGGGGAGAGAGAGAGAGAGAGAGAGAGAGAGAGAGAGAGAGAGAGAGAGAGAGAGAGAGAGAGAGAGAGACCATTGTTTCGCGGCACGTTGCACGCTGCAGCACTTGCGCACTCCTTTTACGCACCGCTCCTCACCTCTCCACGTAGTAAGATCTCCATGCCGCTCCGTTACCGGCAGACGGGCTGAGCCTCTGAGCCTGCCGGTGGGAGCCGCCGAGACACCGAGACACCGACCACGGCACCGAAGCTCCCCTCCTTCCCCTCCTCTTCCTCCTACCCCGTCCCCCTCCTCTTCCTCCTCCTCCTCCTCCGCAACTGATGCAGCCTCCAACTTCAGTTTAATCCCCGGCACAACAAGTCTGTCTCCGGCACCGAGCGAGATGGTTCCTCCCTCCTGTTAGATGGGATATTCTGCATGGGCCGTGCAGGATGTGAAGCCTCGCTAGAGGGAGGAGGAGGATGGCTGAACCAGGCTTCTCTGCGGCGCTGCTGCTGCTCCTGCTGGGCTTCCTCTCGGTGTCCTCCGTTGCCGCCGGTGAGTTTACCACAGGTTGATGACCGAACACGAGTGAAGGCCTTTATCAGTGATTTACCAGCTGATCACCAGCAATTAAGCAATGCCTAGGTGCTGCTGTGGAGCCTGAACGGGATGTAACGAGAGCTGTCTGGTGTGATGCACACAGTGCCTCATAGTAGTGGATCCAACTGACATGATAGATTGTGTCATGGTTTTCTGTGTGTGTGTGTGTGTGTGTGTGTGTGTGTGTGTGTGTGTGTGTGTGTGTGTGTGAGTGAAGGTGCTGTACCAAACACTTGGAGCAGCCAGGCAGAGACAGTAACCTTTGCACTGCCAAAACGTGTCTGTCTTAACAAGTCATTGAGTCTAATACTGAGTAATCTTATCATGCTTTTTGATGACGATGACGATGATGATGATGATAACAATAATATTCTGCTAACAGGCTGACATGCTGTACGTCTGTTTGTTTCCAGTGTCAGTATCTTGAAACGAGGCAGATCATTCTAGTAGGATCAAGAAAACGGCATCTGATCTAAGAGGGTGTTCAAGACAAGTTGATTTGCACTGGAAAGAAATGGCATTATCTTACCTTGCAAAAAAATGATCCACTTTAACAAGTAATTTGGTCTCATATTCAGTGTTAAAATCTTGTTTTTTTTTTCTTTTGACAAGGTAATAAATCTGTCTGTGGGATGAGATAATCCCACTGAGAGAATCAACTTATTTCCAGAGCTGGCTTGAGCGGTCAATCAGCTGATCCGCCTCACTCCACCTCGTTTCAACACATGTATTCTTGCTCCTGAGACCAGTGAAACATGGTTGGAAACAAGTGGCATGACCTCATCCGAATGGCTTTTTTTTTTTTTTACTTGCTTAAGAAAAACAACATTTGAACACTGACTGTGAAACTACATCACATGGAGTCTGTTTTGCACTGCACCACAATGTATTTTCTCATTTCGTGTGAAGACAATAAGATTGTAAGACTCAGTAGTAGGTTAAATGACTTGTTATGGAGAAAACTTCACTTCACTCGCTCTACAGCTTCAGCACCCACCCTCATAGAATATAAAACCATATTAATGAGGACAAGTTATTGTAGGCTTGTACTCATTCAGAGCTCTTCAAATGGGGTAGTCATTCTCCAGTAATGACATATCATGCATGCTGGACATAGATATTCATCTATCTTTAATCATGCTGAATTGCCTGTAACCTGCAGCAGCTTCCATCTAAGGAGAGCGTTTATCTGAACGTCTCGGTCATATTACAGCATGATGCTGGGTGTTCTCGTGATAAGCGCAGAGACGAGAGACCTTTGAAAAGCACAAATCTTGGGGATCGGGCTATTTGTGGTTTATCTCACACAGATTGAATATTTGGTTTCCCCAGGCTGGAGATGGATGGAGGCTTAAGAGGGGAATTTTGTGATTCTGCAGCCAACTTCGGTTTTGGCAGCAAACGGCTTAAAAATGGATGGGAATCCCTCTCCAGTGTTGTGTGTGTGTGTGTGAGTGAGAGAGAGAGAGAGAGAGAGAGAGAGAGAGAGAGATTCATACTTGAGTCAGGAGGCTAGAGGCATTCAGAAAACATCTCGTCAACAGCAAAGCAAACAGGGACTTGTAGCAAGGCTTCACAGACATACATGGGCACACACACTAGACATGGACACACACACATTTCGCCCATCTACTCCGCACACACCGAGCCTCAAGGAGCCTCACGGAGAGTTTCCTCCCGACCAAAAATATAATAATTTGACTAACAGCGTGTAACTCTCCAGTTTTCTCTGCTGATTGAGTTAGCATTGAGCAGACGGCGAGGGAAGCGGGGACACAGAGTGAGAGTACATTCCCTCTCCAGTAATGCCATTATTTCATTGACTCGAGAAACAAGTCGGCGGGCCGGGCGTCAAGTATTTGCACAAGTGCGAGACAATTCGCCAATCTCATTTGCAAAATGTGGCAGGCTGCATTTACTGTTGGTAATCTGGGGGGTAAACAGTGAGAAAAGAGCCAGTGTAACATAATCGGATCTCACACACTCTCAGGCAAGGTGGGGAAAGTAACGCCTGCAAGAGGGAACGACACTCCACTGGCAGTCAAGATAAAACTGGCAAAAGTGTGTGTGTGTGTGTGTGTGTGTGTGTGTGTGTGTGTGTGTGTGTGTGTGTGTGTGGTCTTGGTGTGTTTCCAAGCCAACAGTTGCAAACCAAAATCCCGACGGGGAAGTATTAATGCCAGAATAATACTCAGATTAGTTTGTTTTATTTCCCAGCGCGCGCCTGATCAAAGCTATTGTTGAAACTTTGGGCGAGTTGGGAAAAACTTTTACAATAAAATGAATTAATTTTAGCATTATTCTGGCACTAATGTGTTTATAGCACGGGATGGAATAAATGCACAGTGGACCGCTATTTGTTTCTGTCATTACCTTTCTGTGCATGTGTGTGTGTGTGTGTGTGTGTGTGTGTGTGTTCCAGCATAATGTCAAGGTCTGACTCAATGGTTGCTTTTAGAAGTTGAGCCTGTGGGATACGCAACCTTGACTCTGATCATGGAAGACCTTGAGGTGTCTCACGAGGCCATCACTCACACATACATGCATGCATAAACACACACACACACACACACACACACACACACAATTGCAATGTAGATTTAAATTCTGTGCTTTCTATATGGACATCAATATTAGCCTGCAGCTTTGTATATTTGTATCACTATTGCTTCTATTAACAGTTAATAAGAAACACTGTAATTTCAATAATAAGTAAAAATCATAGTTACAGTAGCATACTGCGTTCTCCTGTTCAATCAACGCATTGCATTCTGGGATGCAGGTTTTTTGGACCTAAACCCTAAAATCAGTGGGATACGTGACGGAGGAAAAGCGCCATGACTCACACTTAATGAGATGTGCGTGGGAGAAAGAAAGTGGAAAAGAGAGGGCGACGAGGGGAATGTGTGCGTGTGTGTGTGTGTGCGTGTGTGTTTGAGCGAGGGACACCAAGAGAGGGAAAGATGAGAGAAGAGGAGAGAGAGGCGGAGAGCGCGGGGGAGGCTTATCAAGGGAAACACCGAGAGACCTGCGCGCGGTTAATTAGGCCCGGTGTTAATGAAGGGAGAAAGATTAATTTGTGGGAGGAGGAAGGTGGGGCGAGCAAGCAAGAGAAGACAGAGGCCAGAGAGAGAGAGAGAGAGCAGTGGAAAGTGGAAGATGTGTGTGCAGGTCTACGCAGCAACACCTATGTCATACAAGGTGTAAAGACAGCACATTCATGACCTGTCTGGACTAACGTCTTTTCTCTGGCCTCCGTATGTGTGTGTGTGTGTGTGTGTGTGTGTGCGCGCGCACCAGACACCCTGCTGTCAGCTCCACTCAATGTGACGATCAGAGAGCTCGAGGTCAACTCTGCCGTGGTCACGTGGGAGATCCTGGAGGGAGACCCTGTGATTGGATTCGCCATCACCCAACAGGTGATGGCATGTGTTTCATGTGTGTGTGTGTGTATGTAAAAGTGTATTTAAAGTGATAATGTGTGACACTGTCATAAAAATCTGTCCGTTATAGCGCTCTCCATCGTTACACTGCAAATGTGACGCAGTCGTCCTCCAGTTCGTGAAAGCTTTCACACGTCCTCCTCCAAACGCCAAGGCTGCAAGGAAGCTTCCCGTCACCTTGGAAACTAGTTAGGAAAATTCCTTATGTTACATGAATTTAGAGAGAGATAGTCCTACATACAGAGAGAGCGCTGCAAAAACTCAAAATCTTACCAAGATTATTTGTCTTATTTCAAGTCAAAAATGTCTTATTTCTAGTCAAAATATCTCATTACACTTAAAATAAGACATGATCACCTCAGAAGTAACTTGTTTTTAGACAGTTGTCTCTTGTTTCAAGTGAAAATTTGCTTGAAACAAGTGAAAATTTGCTTGTTTCATTGGCAAAATTTGTTTCTTGTTTCTAGCTAATTTTCACTTATTTCAAGTGAATTTTCACTTTTTCCCCTGGCAAATTTTGCCAATGAAACAAGCAAATTTTCACTTGTTTCAAGTGAATTTTCACTTGAAACAAGTGAAAATCGTCTAAAAACAATTTACTTCTGAGGTGATCACGTCTTATTTTAAGTGTAATGAGATATTCTGACTGGAAATAAGACATTTTTGACTTGAAATAAGACAAATAATCTTGGTAAGATTTTGACTTTTTGCAATGAGGTTTTTTACTTTCATTCCCAGTTTCAGGGGAAAGCCTAACAACTTAGTAGTTGTGTCATAAACTGATCCCAGTATCTCTCTCTGCAGCGTCCTCTGCATTGACTTCCATTCAAACAGGCTTTGTGTAAGGGAGTCCATAAGAAAGAGGCATGGCTTCAGGTGTTTGGTGTCTCAGACCAAAGTGGACAAACCCTCCCTTTAAGAACCGCACTGACTCAGCCGGCCTAACAAGGGAGTGTCATAAAGTGAATTCCATGCACTGTGGTTTCACAGATTTCCTGTCAGTCCTCTGGTAACACAGCAAAACACAGTGCATCGTTACACTGCGCTGCCCTACTTATCTAAAAGGCAGCTAGCTACTGTAATTGTAAGTCGAGGCACTATTGCTTCCCCGGGATGATTTCTGTGATTTTCCAGAAACAACTGACTGGTTGGAACTGAATTTAACCCTTTGAAACCCGGCTCAGTGGCAGATTTCATGTTTTTTTCCATGCTTGTGATGTGAAAGAGGCTGCTTTCAGACGCCTCTCAGTTTTCCTGTCACGTCATTTAAAATACCTAATAATTAAGTATCTAGTTTTCTGGACATTTTTCCTCAGATTTATGATAATTTTGTGATGAAGTTATCTCTCACTTTCTTTTCTTTTTCTTTTCTTTTTTCACAATTCTCATTTGGTCATTTTCTTTCCTTCCTTCTTTCTTTCATTCAGCTTATTTCCAGGTTCTTTTCTTGTAAGCTTTCACTGATTTCGTACAAATTTTTGACTTTTTGCCCATGTTTTTGGAGGAAATCAAGCCAGTTTGCTCAGGATTCAAATTGTTAAATGCTTGAGGACATTTTGCTCTTCTTCCACATCTTGGTTGATGTTGCCAGACTTTTTTGGATTTCCAATTCTCCCTATGGAACTACTGTATGCATGCTGTAAAACCGGCCAAAAGAAAGTACCTTTTTCCTATGTGGTCTACCACATTCCTACAACCTCGACATTTGCACTTCCTATTCAGTAATGCCGCCTAAGTTTGAAGTATCCTTGCATTTGAGACAGAGCCTTGAATGTCTGATAGCTTTTCACAAGGAAAACTCTGCGTGATTTTCTGGAGGCACAGTGCAGAAACACCAGAGCCGTGGCCGCTTAGAGACAAAGCTGTCAAATATACAAGTTTAGGTGAAATGTTTTCAAGTCTGGCTATTGGCACGGGAGATGCATGATTTGCTAAATGTTCCACAGCCAAGCAGTTTGGAGTAGAGATGCTGTCTCAGATCGTTTCTGGATGCGTGTTTATTTTTGTATATGTGACATTTTAAAAACAGGAAGGTCTTCTGCGCAGTAATTGTCCTGTAAATAAAAGTGCCCCAGAGGAGATTCGCTAGATCTAGCGGGAGCCAATTGACCTGAGCAAGCAGTCCTAGTTGGATAATGATGCACCCTGCTAGTGAAGAGTATTTGGTCTGAGCAGCACTCCCTTTTTTTTTTAAGCATAATTACACTGCAGAAAAACGCCAGCAGGCTTTATTTCAGCGTTTTTCCAACTGTTAACCAAGAGAGACGTGCGTGCATTTACACCGTATCAGCTCTGACCAGAAGGCAATTCGCTGAATTTTAAACAAGAGAGGTCGTCAGCAGGCAAATTAGACTTTTGCATCATCTTTTTAAAGTAAAATATGCAGCTGATAGGAGGGATGCTTTCAGTAAATTTGTGTTAAGTGGAAGGGCCTTTCATCTTACCTTGAGGCAGAGGCGTGTGGCTGAAACTGACCTGTGAGTGGGGTTCAACCAAAGTGGGCTTTTTAACACCAATATATTTGATCTGTGCTGCTGATACACTGAAGATTTGAATATGCCAAGACTTCCAAAAAAAATACAGTATTCTGTTTTTCCCGTAGATTTGTATTCTTGGCAGGGTGGAAAAGCCCTTGAAACAGCATTTAGACCAACATGGGACACTAAACTCCTCACTGAAACCACCACCTCTACTAATAAATACACAATCAAACAAACTGCATCACAGCCATTATATAAGGGACGGATGACGCTCGCTGGCTCATATCCAGTTTTTATTTTAAGGCCAAACTTGGCCCATATATCAGTCTAACTTTGCTTCTGACCTCTCTGTGGAGGGGGAGGAAGAAAGGAGAATTTCCCTCCAGGGATCAATAAAGTGTCCCATTCTAAAATCTGCAGTTCATGAGAGGGATGAATGTCATCCTACCTCAGAGAGCCTCCCAGCGCCTAATTCCTCCTCCTCTCTGCTGCAGAAGAAGGACGTACGCATGCTGAGGTTCATCCAGGAAGTCAACACCACCACGCGCTCCTGTGCATTGTGGGATCTGGACGAGGACACGGAGTACATAGTCCACGTGCAGAGCATCAGCATGGGGGGCAGCAGCCCTCCCAGCGAGCCGGTCCTCTTCAGAACGCCCAAAGAGTCGGAGAAGATGGCCTCCAAGAGCCCGGGTGAGTGAGGATACACACTAATTCATAGCTCTGCAAATACCTGTCTTTTTCAGTAAGTCTCAATGATGTGCATTCATACTGATCATAATGGTAAGTAAGATCAAATTATGTAAGTGATATGATAATTAGGGCTTTAAAGAGAAAATGACTTAAAGTGAAGCTTTTCTGAATAATATACTTAATTTTTGTTCACAAACCACACAGGTAGATTTCTAATTTAAAAAAAAAACATTGTGCAAACAGACACTTTATCATGCACTAACATGGGGAACACACACATGCACACACACATACCTGGAACATATAACTGAGATCAAACAAAAAACTGTTTGCCTCATACACACACATGCACAAATGCATAAATGGGCACACAGTAATCCACTAACACAGGAACACACACATTTGCGTATGCACACACACACACACACAGATTTTCATATAGCCTTTGACTGGAGACAAAAACACAGCAGAGTGCCAATGTCCTGGTTCCTCACAATGGGGGTCCATCAGGACCGAGGAAAAAGGCAATTTGGCACTTTTGTAAAACGGGGACATGGCCGTCTTTGTGAGAACAGCCCCCAGCCCCCCCCACCCTCACCCCCACACAAAATAAGTCCCTTTCTCAAATGCAGAGGCTGCTGTTATCTGGAGCGACTTGCAGCACTTCCAATTTTATCGTGTCCTCTGCGACCCAGTTTACAGTGCCAAGAGCTGCTGCTTCAGAGGACCAGAGCAAACGCTAAACGCTCATCAGCGGCAAGGTGATAAGAGAGGAAACAGTTAGGAGACATCGGGGGAGCGGTGTGTCCCCGTGAACCCGTCCATGGGTGGGAGCGCGGCTCAGTCCCTGTGAGGAGCACAAGAGTTAAAGCATTATGTACACTGCAAAAAATGACCATCTCAATAAAGGCATTTAGTCTCTTGTTCAGTGACATTTCCAGTAATCTTAATTATATTCTGTCCTGCTTTTCTCTTCTGCCAATTTAACACAATAGTTATTCAGCCTACAGCCAGTTCATGAAAGCTTTTCCATTTGCTTTTAAAAAGAGCTTGGCAAAAACCCTCTGGAGCACAAGAAGCAGCTCCGTCGCCAGGAAAAAAAAAAAAAAAATGTTGGCATTTTACATTTCAGCAAAACGAGGACTCGCTGAAATGTCACATTTTCACGTTTTGTGACGTAGTAGGCATGCTTGTGTTTGTCTTTGTTTTTACCCGATTCGCATTTGCCAGCTTATGTTAGCAAACATTAGCTAACATTCCGTCACATTAAACTTGACTTTTCCTAACCTTAACCAAGTCGTGGTCGCTAATAAAGCAAACAAAGCGAATGAAAGTGGCTAAAAGGTGGATGATAGCTGGCACGAACATTAAAAGACACATGATGTATGTATTTAGGCTCAGAAACATCGGCATTTCAACATATTTGTTGAGATGTAGAATGGCAGTATTTGAGTCTGGTGATTGGCCTGCAAGGAGTGATGCATTTTATGTTTCTGGTGCAGGTCTGGACACACAGTTTGACTGCCAGGTGCTCTCGGGGAAGAGCAGTGCAGAAACGCCAGTGCTCAGCATCAAAAATTGCAATTTAAAATGTTATTTTGCTTGAAATAAGTTACAAATTCTGTAATATCCCCTTTGTGTCCAATATAGCTGTACCTGCTTCAGAGGTTTTCTACAAGGGACTGCCACTTTGCTGAAACAAAACAGAATAACAAAAAAACTCAACTAGTAGCAACAAAATGAGCATGAAAAAGTTTATGGAAAAAATTATTGGGAATCTAGTGAATAATATCCCCTTAGTGCTCGATATCTTTCAGTTGTGTTCAGTAAAAAAGCTTATCGGTGGTTATTTTTTGCAGTGCAGGCGATCATGTGAACAAAGGCGTTTAGCGGGACAATTTGTCTTGATGTGGAGGAGGCAGACTCTTGTTTTTGTTTGCTCTGACTTTGATGGAATTTCCTTTGTGAGCGCGTGTGTGTGCATGTGTGTGTCTGCGTGTGTGTGTGTGTGTGTGTGTTTGCGGTAGCATTCATTAGCCGTCCTGATTAAATCTCCCAGCCATTACTGCTCTCCTCCCCTTCTAAACGGGTATTAATCAGTCTGACACCATTTAGTATCTGCAGGGGCAATGCGATACAACACACACAACCTGGACGTGTTTCCTCCAGTGTGTCTGTCTGGGTATCTGCCTGTCGGTTGTAGTTCCATCTAAGCAGCTGGTACTCTGTCAGTGAAAGCTCATAATGAAGCATTTCCACACACTGTGGTAAATGTAATGACAAAAAGGTAGGAAAAACTCCACGCGGAGGCATATTAAAGCACCTTTAATGTGGTAAAATCCTGTCTACGTCAGGAAATAAGCTTTTAGTGGATAGCACACCTGGATCATGTGTACTTTGTGTGCTTCAGCAAGCTTGCACATCTTCAGCAATTACAAGCTTACAAAAGTGACACTGGCTGTTTTGCTTTTTGCTTTTTGACAAAGGTACAGCATCATTAATGTAAGCCCCCAAGCAGGATTTATCCTAATAATACTTTGATAAACAACAAAAAGAACTTTAAGATTTGGTTCGCCTACAGTCTTCTTCCAGCCAAAATGAACAATGGAAGCCAGGTGAGGTGAAATACTGCTGAAAGCTGAGATTAAGGAGCCAGTGAAGAGCCACTTGGTGGATTAGTTAAATTATGAGTGGAAAGGTGGCTCCAAAAGATTTACTTAAAGGAATACTCCCAACGTTTTGGGCAAATTACCTTGTTTGTGATTTACAAAGACTGTGACAAGATGTTTGATACCATTTTCACCTCTGTACGCCCAGTGGTTTGGTCCCTATTGGTGGCATTTTGTGTCAGCTTGATTGAGTCATTAGCACTGAGTCTGCTGCAGCCTTATGACTTGGAGAACACTGTAGCTGTTGGTGTATTGATTACCAGAGAATGAATACAATCAATGTTGCATCTGTAGCCTCAGATAAGCTCCTCCTTAAGTGATCAAATTGAGTTTTTAATGTCAGTGAACTGCCGTCTTTCCACCACACATCCTTTCTATGTGGCACCACACAAGTTGCAGGGCTCAGTTAAAACCAAGGCAATTACAGAGTGGGTGGTGTCATATTGATCAAACAAGTCATCCCCTTTTATGGGTTGAACCGACAGGAAAATGATGCTGAGGACATCTGCAAATATAAGTTTTATTACACCTCATTCTAAGGTTATGAAGATTGCAAGATGTCACTAATTTCATGGCACGAAATGTCCCAACACATTAATTTGGACACCACCAAGTGGAATGTGAAGACGTTACGTTCCGTGACAAATAGACGTTGCTATCTAGCATTTCAGTGGTCAAAGCAAAGATCCGCCATGACGCAACTATGAATGCTGCCATAAACAACTATAGCAAAGTAAGCGTTGCTTTTTGACGCAGAACCATAAATCAGTCTTAAGGTTTACTTCTCCACAGCTCTTGCTGCCCTTTGTCTGCAGTGAGAGTTATTGGCTCATGAGTCCAGGCTCACAATGCAGCCGCAGCGATCCATGCAGCCCACAGAGCACCGGATGCCTCCGGAGGCTGGCTGAATGCCCTGGAGCTAAACTGATGCCAGATGCCACAGCTATGGCAGTGGCCAAAAGGGCATCCTAAAAGCCACCCGGGTGACTTCATATAGCACTTGAATGTCCTGGAGCACTCATACAGCGCTCCAGGATGTTCAAGACTCACTCTTCAAACTCTGGACAGCCAAACCAGTCAAACCATCCCTCATCCGTTTCATCAGTCTACAAATGAATCTTCTCAACAGTTCCTTACCTTAGGAATGTGCACAACCCAATTACCAACACATATTCCCGACCATCTGCCAAGCCTGAGGCCTCATCTGCAGCTCAGAGGGATTACCATGGCAACAGGAAAACAAGCAACAAGAAGTTGGATGAGTGTCCATTGTCCATGGTCCTGCCTGGCGAAGAGGAAGCAAACTGCAGAAAAGTGCAGAGGATGGATGGTGACTAGAGGCACAATGGAGACGAGAGCAGAGGCTCAGGGACCCAACAGCCTGAGAGGTGTCTCCCCTGATCTTTGGAACGCTGCACATAAAACTTACCCATGATCACACATTAAAATCAAAGAATTATCTTTATTAAAATGGTTCAGTGTTCTGTTGATGTTTTTGTTAAGCTGCAGCCCCTGCTGTTGTTGTTTCATTGTGAAAATCAATGTTGCAGAGTTTTACTGAACGTCAGTCTCAAAAGGTTTCCATCAAGTTTCCATCCATGTGCAGTAACTAAATCATGAGCTTCTGCAAGGTTTTTACAACAGCATGAGCAAGAAATAAAAGGATATTGTTGTGACAGATTTATGGGGTTTTGCTTTACTAACTGAAAGGACCATAACAATGGTTTTGAGTGTTTGGCTCCTGTACAACAAATAAAACCCAAGCCAAAACATATAATTAAAAACCTTCAATTTTGGATATGAATTTTTGGTTGTTTCCCGGGGACTATTTTCTGGTGGAGGGACCGTTTCACTCCGAGCAATTTCAAGTCATGAAAACACAGCAGTGTTCTTGCTTTTAGGAAAATTGGTGTGGACTACTTTATTACAATGATGGACTACTGTTGTGAAGAAAGTTTGAAGTCTCTGAAAATTAATTTTCATATCCCCTGTTATGAATGGAAACCAATAGCTGGATAACAGATAGGAAAAATTAAATTGGAGTTCTAAAATGTGACTGCTTGCTGCGGGAAAAGATTAGCCGAAACACATGCATTTTGTAGATATTATGCTAAACATGCAAAATCAATGGTCCTTTAAGATGCAAGTAAATTCAAATGAATGTCAGCGATGTGTTGAGCATGCCCAGCTGCACGGCCCTGAAGATATTCCCACAGCACTACTGAGGCTCTCTCTAAAAAGGCAGGGGAACCCTTCAGGAGGGAAGCGTTTGGACCAGGCTAAATGGGGGTTGCACCACGTCTGGCACTGGCAACAGAGAGCAAGACGTTTTGGTCCAGAGTGTCTTTAAACCTTTTGACCAGCATTGATCGGCATTATGCTGCTGCTGCCAGAGTGCTGTCAGCAAGGGAAATGCAGTGAGTGGTTGGGATCCAGCTCTCTTTTCCTCTCGGCCTCTGTAGCTCCACCACTAACCCAGCTTTAATTACACTGGCCAGAGCAGGGCATTTACACTAGACAGCCTCTCTGCTCCACTGTTGGATTCTTTTAGCTTTCCCTGTAGGGTTTCAGATTGATGACAATTTCACATTCAGTAGTGACACAGTGAATTGTGCTGTCCTCAGTGGCACTTGATTGATTGCATGTGTGTGTGTGTGTCTCTCTCTCTCTCATTCTAGATGAGGTGACGATGGAGGAGTTTGGTCAGGCTGCCCAGTTGAGGGCTGGAGAACTCATCATCATCGTGGTGGTGCTCATCATGTGGGCAGGTAATAGTCCTCTTCACCAACACACCCTTATCACAGCGGATCTTAAAGGAATGCACCAACTTTGGGGTAAATAGGCTCTTTGACTGATGTAATCTTGTGTTACAAAGAGATTGGTGGTTATTTCATCTATGTGCAATGAGTTACAGTGGGGTTTTGCTGAGACATGATAAAATGTTGTATGCAATCTGTTACTACATAGTGGGCAAACAAAAGGTGAAAGTACACTTTGCACCAACATAAATCCTGGGTGAAAAGAAAAAAATGCATCATATCCAGGTTTCTTCACCTAAGAAACTAAATCAAACAGCTGGCTGGCAGCTCAGATATCAACATGCTTGTCGAAAATGGAGTGTCAAGATGCTGGTAGATGGGGAACAGGCAAGGCAAGTTGTTTACTGTCAATTTTGAAGAACCGAATACTACGAAAGGAAGTGACATTTCGCAGAAATCTGTGTTAAGTGAAGCAAAGAAAAGATTTCAGTGAGTGCGGTGAGAATGCATTTTAATGTCAGGTGTAACTGTAATCCAGCTGAAGCTACACTGTCTGTGGTCTGAGGTGGAACGCTACATTGAATTCACCCAAAAAGCATTTGTATTCGTTTAACATATAAACGTGGCACATTCAAAAATGCTTCCCATAGTTAATGTTTCATAATCTCAACAAGAATAGCCTCTCAGCTCGAGTGTGTAAATATAATCCAATCGTCTGACATGAGCATAATCCTGACAGCATGTCAGTATAGCCATCACATTCAGATACAGGCAGGTACAACCTGATTGCAACTGCATCGCATTGGGAAAACAATACAGTGGCACCTTGGCTGTGTTCACATGCACAGAAACTTGGAATCATTAGCGGTGTGTGTGCAGAAATATCACAGTTACCCGTGTGCATCTCAGTGCTGCTTTACAAACAGAGTTATAAATATTCTTTCCTAACCCACTTTACCCACTGTAATGAGATACAAATACAGCCCAAATACTGTATATAGCATATAGACGCCACATTCTGCCTCGCCAATTACCCATGAGAGGGTGAGGAGGGGCGGGAGGCTGCAAGATGGAGCAGGAGATAGAGAGGGAGAGGGAGAGAGAGAGTGAGAGAGAGAGTGAGAGAGAGCAGTCGAGAAGAGGTTGAAAAATCAAGTGATGAAGTCAAGATAAGAGGAAGAAGGAGGGCAGGATGGGGAAAAACACAGAGGGAATGAGGTGAAATGTGTTTTCTCGGCTTTAATTGGGCCTGCGGGGCATGCTGGGGGATATCACAGTGAGACATCCCATCATGCCCTTTGGTATTGCAGTGATCAGATGAGCAGGGGCTGACATAAGCAGAACGCCAAGACTGAAGCCCGGCTGGGCCAGATTCTTCCTCCCTCCGCCCTCCACATTCTGCCCCACCGTCATGAATTATTCTCTTTTTTTCCATTTCTACACTCTCGTTCTCCGTCTATCGCTCTCCCCATCTATTTCTTCTATTTCTTCTCTCTGCCTCGTTTTTTTTTTTTAATCTCTTTGACTACAGGCAGGCTTCACACGGCTATCGTTACCATCGATTTCACATCTCCATCTTGGCGGATTCACCCTATTCATGTCTCTGGATCTCTCACTTCAGTTCAGTGCACTTCAGTCTGCCTTACTGACAGAAATACCAGATGAACAGTATTGCAGAAGTATCTAAGCACAATTTAATGAGGACAGTATAATTGAACATAATGATAAATAACAGCTCCATATAGAAATGAAAGATCTAGGCTGTACGGGGAGAGAGAGTTTCTCAAAAAAGTGAACCATGCTGAAGTAAGCATAAAAAGTTTCTTGCAGGTTGGATTTAGAACAAATCAGAAAAAATAAAACAACAGAATAGCATTTTTCTACACACATACATTTTCCTTTTCAGCTAAATTCAGTTCAGTTTAATGCAATTCAAGATGTTTGCACTGCCTTGACTGTAAAGTTTACGAAACAAAAATGGTGTTAAAATTATATAATAATAAGGTCAATATAAGATATAACAAAAATACAGTAAACAAATAAAAACTAATTAATGCAGGTTGTTTATCAAAATACATTCAACCATAAATGCCTGAATTTTGATTAGATAGTAAAAATGTGTTAAACAAGAGAATAGAATAATGTAACATGATATAACAAAATGCATCCCCTACTGATGTGTCCTTGAATGAGTTGCTCATTTCCTACCCAACAGAAAATTCTTTTTTTTTCCAACAGAAGAAAGGATCATGTTATCGTTATTATAGCAATATAATTAGCTTGTCCTTCTCTCTGTCTCCGTCCCAGGGGTGATCGCCCTGTTCTGTCGCCAGTACGACATTATCAAAGACAACGAGCCCAACAACAACAAGGACAAAGCCAAGAACTCCTCAGAGTGCAGTACTCCAGAGCACCCACAGGGGGGGCTACTGCGCAGCAACGTCTAAGACCAGCCCTGCATCGCCTTTCTGCAATAACCAACTCTTTGAAGCTCAGGACACGTGAGGAACAACACCCTATGTATTTTCTCTGTAGTTAACAAACCCTGCAAGAGCTCCTGCCTTTTATCTTACCGCATTTAAATACACACTCCCTCTGTTCTTATTCTATTCTTACACTGTTTATTTTGTTCGCTAATGTCCTTTTACATTTTGCTGCTGAAACAATCCAGCATCCCACAGGGATCATTAAAGTCTCATTTTATCCTCAGAAGTTTAGCACTTCAAAAATGTAGAGAAGTTGATTTTCTCATTGATGCCCATGTTTTTTTGTTTTTTTTTGACAGCCTACAATCCTATTTTAGTGTTTGAATTAATCTTATGAGAATAGGATGTTTTCCACAATTGGGGAGCACTGTTATTTGTTCAGTGCAGCAGAAACAAATGGCAAATTAGAGCTAGATCGAAGTTTCCCAAAGGGCACAAATGCTGCATACAAGCTCCATTAGGATGTGTGAGTCTTGGTAATATGAGCAAACATTATCCACCTACATCACCTATTACGCTCTGTCAGATTCACCCCTGAAGAGCTCTGAAGTCTAGTGCTCTAACTCGCTCCTCAGAGTCTCATCAAGTAGCGCACACTTTTTTTTCTTTCAGACCCTGAGACCAACAGAAAGCCATTCCCAGAAACCATTGTACTGAAGAGCGGATTAACCATTGCAGAAACTCTGTTCCACACAATGAAGAACTGTTTCAAACCAATGGACTGAAATCTGAACCTTGCAGAATCCAAGGCTGCAAACAGGCGAATAGGAAATGGTGGAGGGCAAAACTCCTTTCACTTTTATTCTGAGTATGGCTGGACATTTTGAGAGAAACTGTGGCCTTCGAGGGCCGCTTTGGACCTTTTCTGTGCGGAGAGCCAAACTACACAAGGAGAAGAGGATCCTCCAGCATCAGACCTAAAATGGCCGTTGGTCAGAGTATCAGAGGCAGAGATTTTCCTTCTCAGCGAGAACTGCTCGCCTCACAGGCTGTGGTTACCCCTCATTAGTGGCATCGAATCCCAGGAATGAGCTCGTCAAAAGCAAATGCCTTTTGATTGTTTTTTTCTATTTCATGAAAGGTTTGTGTCACTGGTCATTGAAGGAGGAAATGTAGATTGGCTTACACCAAAAGTGTGTCCTCTAGGTCCAGGTATTAGTCAGCACACAGTGAAACAAGCTCAGCTCCGTCTTAAACCAAGGACTCTCTCTTTCTTTCTGTTTATCTCTCTTGTTTCTTTCTTTCTCTTTTCATCACTCCATTCTTTTGGATGGCAACTCATACTCTTTCTGTCGTTGTTTCTCTAATAAGCACATTGCTGTTTGGTGCTGTTGTGATTGTGTGAGTCCTCACAATCCCAATTTTAACCATGGTATCCATTTACTAGTGGCCCAGAGATATTGCACACTGTCTTGAGGAGTCGTGTCTCCACGCTTTCTCGCTCTTCCCCTCTCTCTCTGTCTCTCCACTCTCTCAATTTCTGTCATCGGTTAAATGATGCCTTTTTCCCCTCTTCTCTCTGAGCTGGAACCTTAATGCCCTTGTCACTTACGGGGATAAAGTCTGACACAATTTTTACGACATACCGTATTTTCCTGGTATGACGCTGTCTGAGTACAGCCGCGTTCCAGACAGGGGTCGAGGATGGGCCAGGCATTCCCTCGCCAAAGGGGCGCCTCACCCCATCATCAAACTTTTAAAGCGATTATCTTGTTTAAAAATCCAAAATCTAAAAGTTTAACCAAGGTAAGCTCATTCTGGCATCAAACTTTTGAAACGGTGACGCGGCTGGAACATCATAGTTGTAATGGGGAAGTTGACACTGAGGCTTGTTGTTCACACTTCCATATTCAGCACCATCTGCTATCTGGGGTCTGCAGTAGGATGTGCGGAGAATAGGGATGGAGACATGCAGGGCACCATTCCCAAGCAAATGTATACACTGGGCACGGTTTGGCACGGTTTCCATCTTGCTTTGGCTGAATACCAGCAGGGATGCTTTGGAAGCCCACTTGGCTGACTGGCCGAACGCTGTTTTGAAATCTGGACCAACTTCCGAACTAGCATGAACATGCATCTTGAGTGATGTGGCATGCAGCAAAAATCCACAATGTCTAGGTGTAAATGCACCCGAGATGTATCGCACATCACCCAAGCCACAGCTGCAAGTGGTCCAAGAGACTTTTTTCCCACTTTAGCAACCAAAGTGTAAGTGCAATGCAAATGCAACTCCAATCCCATCTCACAGATACACTAGAAACTGAACTAAGACTTTAGCAAATTAGCATGCGAATCCAACCAGGAAATGCAAACAAGTCAAACAGGCAGCAGGCAGCTCAGAGAGTATCATACTTGTCAAAAATGGATTTACAGGATATTGGTGGATGGGGAACGGGCAATGAGATGCACGCTGTCAGTTTTGAAAAAGATGCAAAAATTATGCAGGGAGGTGACATGCACGGCAATCAAAAAAGACAAAAGACAAATCCTACTTTAATGCAGCACGTATACCAGAGACACATTTTAATGTCATGCAAATGTAATCCAGTGGAAGCTCATTTAGACACAGTCTGGATGTGACACACCTGTTAAGATGCCGGGGAGTGAAGTGGACCTCAGTCGGTGGTGCTTTTAGAGCAGAGTCTCTCCTCCGCTGGAGAGCTTTCACCCGCCTGAAGATAAAGGTGCATTATCTTCTGCGGGGCTGCCGGGTCAATTATTATTTGTTATCCACGTAATTGCAAATAGATTGGATCCCCACCGCTACAGTAAGTCAACTCTTGGGCTGTCGTCTACAGTTGACTTCAGCACAAAGAAGAGAGAAAAGTGGAGCTGTGGTCCTATCAGAGATAACAGGTGAATGTCTGATTGCTTCACATGCATCCAAGATTTAAATACCGTGTCAGGAGGCACAGCCATTACTTCCCCATCTCAATCATCTATTCTGCTAATGCACCCACCCCACACCATTCATTTTTCATTTTTCACTATCTTCTCTTTTATGACCCTTTCTCTTTCCTCCACCTTCACCCACCCTTATCCCCCCATTCACCCTCATTTATGTCATTGCTTTGCTTTCTCCTCTCCTTCTGTCGTGATGCTCGCTCTCTCGTATATCACTCCTCCCTTTATCCTTTTCTCCCCTTCAGCAATCTCCCTCCGTGATTTGGCAGCTTCCCTCTTGCTTCTCTCCCATAAAATCCACTCTTATCCTCCCTTCAGCCCTTCTATTCCTTCTCCCTGTCAGCTATCCCTCTGTCATCCAGCCTCGGCCTAACGCCTGCCCCTCGCCCTTCAAGCCGTTTATCACCTCTGTGTCTCAGACCGGCCAGGGTGGACACTTTGCCTAGTAAACAAGTGAGGGCAGCTAGAGCGGAGGGAAGAGGGGATTGGGGGAATCAGTGAACGAGGGGGGGGAAACAGGAAGGATGAGATGAGAGGATAAGAGGATTAAATTAACAAAACATTCGTCACAAGAAACAACCTAAGTCCAAAGTGCTTTACGAGATAAATAAATACATGGCAGTAATAAAAATGCTAACAGTACACAAAGAGGACAAACGAATAAGATGCTCAGAATAGGAAACAGGAATGGGAAACTTAAAAAAAAATGTTTTTAAGTGTTTCGTGGGAAAACGTACAGATGAAGAAAGATGAAGAAAGATTAAAATCAATAAAAGTATTGGCCAAATATATCCACACACCAGTATAGCATTCCAACCTGGCTATAGAACCCTCGCTGCTGCTTGAGAGGACAGAGATTAAAAACTGGCTTTGTAGGATAAAAAAAGAAAAAGTAAAGCCTTGTGCTGGTCTGTTAGCTCAAGCTGATACACAGACACACCATATGACATTGAGAAAACCAAAGTGAGTGTGTTACGGTACACACACACACACACACACACAAACAGAAGGAGTAAGAGAGCAAACTTGTGATTTTTGAAGCATATAATACTTGAGGCTATGTCAGAAGTGGAGCGGCTCGGCCAACCTCTAGAAATGGGAGCATTAAAGAACAAGCCATGTTCGACAAAGTGCACACCGGGGATTTGAATGTCAAGCTTTCCGAGGGGGAATGCAGTTTTTTTTTTTTTTTTTTTTTTCACCAATTGAGGGAGCTTGTTGGAGGCTGAAGTGGTGGCGGTTGTTGCTCGCTCGGTGCAGATGGACCAGGTGGATTTTGAAAGAGGGACGAGAGCAGTGAAAGACTCCCAGTCAGCAAAACCTGAAATATTTTTAAACCTGCCCCGTCTCCTGTCTGCTGTCATGCCTTTTATCTCCCATCACGAAGAAGAGGCTTGGACAAGGCCCAGATTCTCATCGCCCAAAATTGTTGGCATGCCAACACAGGCCCTGTTAATTTTAGTGTATGCATATGCTCTCTTCTTCTTTCTTTCTCTTCATCTCTACCACACTCTTAATGCCTAGAGTTTTTGGACTAATATATTTCTCACTATTTGTTTCTCAAATTTGCAGTGTTACTGCTTTACCTATGATTACCTTGAGGCAGCAATTGATCACATTACTCCAAATTTTGCCAAATTACCTTTAAAAGTCAGGATCCTTTCACTTAATGACTTCAAAGTAGTGAAAATAGGCCACATGCCACCAGAGACAGTCAAGCCTGTATTACTCATCTAATTGGGCAGATGAAAATTCAGTGCATGGAGGTGTGAAAACAAAAGTGCCAACTTTATTGACCAGTAACTGTATTATTAAAGTTGAAGTGCTTATTTGAAAGAATTTCCTGCACCAACCAACACCTCACACACACACAGACACACATCAGAGTTTGACTGCTGCGGGTTTCTGAAAGCCCATACTGCCGTTTTCAGACGGGAGCTGCCGATAGCAGGTGTTTTGTGCTGTCGACATCCTGACATTTGGCCATTTTCATTATGAAAAATGACAAGCATGCAGTGTTTCCTCCGTATTTTTTTTCTTGTCTGAATGCAAAAGCTTTGAAACAGCAGCTCCCTCAAGGACCGTGCTGTTTTAGTCCATTTACTACACTGCACACATACAGACACATTGTTACCTGTTGACCTATTATTTTAATTCATCAGGGACTATTTTCCGGTGGTGGTGTACGCTTATCGTTTGTCTTCTGGGTTCAGTTTTCAGACAAAATAACACACAGAGGATTGCCAGCTGACTTTTAAGTCCCAGGAGCTGGACCAGCAAGTGAACACTCAAAACAGCCGAACATGTTTTAATCCAGTTTGCATATTCAATTATGTTACATCTCAATGATAGAATACGTTTAAGTTGATTTTCACTCTATAGTGAAATGAATAGAAATGATTTGCTACCTGACGTGTAGGAAAAACACAGCCAAACAACTAAAAGCATATACTAAGCTTTGGAAAATGGTCAGTAGGAGTGTGTGCATGCAGTGTGGTAAATGGACCAGTGATTTCCTTTATGGAAGGCAGGTTTCAGTATGGGTTTCACAGTCCAACTCCCCTGAAGGTGCTGAGCAAAAACCTCCCACATCACAATAGAATAATTTCTCCAGTGTGGGACATGAGAAACCAAAATATTGCTAATATTAAATGCATATTCATTAGCTGTGGTCAGGGAGAAACCTCTGTGATACTGGAACTGGGGGACACTGACTGGCCAACGTCCAATTTTTTAATTAAAGTCCAGTATCGGCAAACCAAAACATCGGTTTAACCACAATACACGCACACACACACACACAGTTTGAGTCCATTCTCCGTCTGGCTGCGATCCAAACAGGAGCTGACACATGGGGAGGCAGCAGAAGGCAGATCTGGCCCAGACAGCTCTGTCTCTGTCTATCTGAGGCTGCATGAGGCGACTCAGCAGCTGCTCAAGGTGAACATCCAATGAGGCATGTATGAATACTGAGCTGGCTGCAGCCTCGGTGTGTGTGAGAGAGAGAGAGAAGGAATGAAATAGAGAGCGTGACATAAACACAGGGAGGGAGAATATCATGACATCCACTGGGAATATCAGTGTCTGACCTCCAAGTTCAATCTGCAGTGTCATAAGACATCTGGATGTTAACAGGGGTGTCAGTTTGGGAGTGGCAAAGTGCGGGCACTGACCGAGGCCAAATTTGATCTTCAAGATTTCATCATTCTTACGGAGAGCAAATATCAACCAAAAAAAAAAAAAAAAAAAAATGACAGAAACCTGACCAAATATACTATTTGTGGTCAATCATATTCAATGTCTTTTTGACCGTTTTCGTGCCATAAAATTTCCAAATGGTGGCATGCATTCATCATGTACCCTAGCATTTTATGGTGACATTTTATGATGATAAACATGTTTTGGTGGCAGATGACATGAGATGCAGGGACTTGGCCAGAGTTTAGGATTTAGTGTACTGACACCTCTTGATTTGAGAAATATCTTATTAACTCTCCCTAAAAATTTCCCCAGAGTGGCTAAAGAGAAACTCTTGAGTGGTGTAATGAGAGATTACACTGAATATATGGAGAACAGGAACCCCCATGATTGATATGAAACTATATAAGATACAAATAATCCTAATTCTGATATTCCAATAGTGCCATTTGTCCCACTGTAACACATGCCACAAGCTTCTCAGTAACCCCAGCCTTAAACCTACCAACCTTGACTTATCTTAGGCTTAGCTAGTCTTCAGCTGACAGTAGAAGGCCTGTGGGTTTGGTTTGTGTTCAAGGCTGTGGAATGGATTTTATGAACCCTGAATAATCACCCTATGGTCCTATGCATACTCCAAACAGGACCGTTTACTTACGGTATATATTTGTACTTAACGTCGAAGCAAATAACCAAGAAGCATGGATTTACAGCAGAATAATGGAGTCGATGTTTTATGTACAATCATCAAAGTCTGTGTTGAAACATTTTGATGTTCATGGGACAAAACAAAAACTTCATGAGGGCTAGCATGACTCTGCTATTGTTCACACCCATGGTATATACTATTTCTATGGAAATATAAATGTCTAATTATGTATTAACACAGAAAAGAAATAAAATATATGATATTTTCAATGCAGTGGTTGTGTGAAGGGGTGTTTGCTGTGTTTTTCAGTGTGTGAAATGCTCAAAAGCTTGATCATATGTGGTGGCGTGAGAGTATCAGCTGCAGTGGATATTAGCCAGTTTTAGCCAGTGTTGCCAGATGTAAAAGATAGCAATAGCTTTTATACCTTTAAGCCTCACTGACTGCTGTTGTAAACGAGCGGGAGCCTGCCGCACATTGATATCAGAGTCAATACTGAAACGACTGAAATGATGCTCTCTACGTCTGAGGATGATACCAGATAATCTGTAAATAGGGCCTAGCTTCCAAAATTGTGAACTTGCCCTTTAAAAAGGACCGTTTAGACTGTCACCGCTCACAGAATCGCTTATTCTCACATGTCAGTAGAGAGTGCAGTGAGTGAGCATTGTCTGAAAGTGTCAGCTGGCTGTTCTGCATTCGGTTTTGATTGTACGATACTTTGTGGGGTCTCTGCGATATTGTCGTCTTTCACACCTCACTTCGCACCGGCGCCACCACTTCAGACTGGAGGACAATCAATCATCGAAGCAACCAGCATCATCCACCCACTTCAGCACAGAGACTTACTGGGAGCTGAGGTGGATACTGTCCACAGCCTGGCTCGGTGTGAGAAATGGACGCTTCAGGTCCTGACGAGGTGTTTTGCACGCAGAAGCAGCCAGCTTCAGCACCTGCTTCAGGAAATGTATCCATGCCAGCCAATAAGGGCCCATTTTTGTGTTGAGGACAGAGGATCTTCAGGGGGAGATAAAAGGTCAACAGTAGATGCCACCATCTGAACGCATCATCATCTGAAAGCTGTAAACCTGAAGATTAATTTAAGATGCAGCGCAGCACTGTGTGTCAAGTTATTATAGTCATAAATCTGTAATAAACATTGTGTTTTGGTTAGGTGTCTATTTATTTATTTAATTATCTAGGGTGTATAAGGCAATTCCTATGCTCAGCTGAGCAGTATCAATCCTCAACAGTGTAGTCGCGATCTATCAATCTTAAAAAAAAAAAAAAAGACAGAATCATTTCCATCATAAGGTGACAAAACAGGCTGCTGCTGGCCTTTATTTGATTTTTAATAAAAGGCCAGTATCGGCCCAATGTATCAGTCTAGCCCTATATCACTTTTTGGCAAGAGTGGACGTTATCTCTTTGAATACCAATGAGCAGTGTGAGTGTTCAGCGTGGGCCAGCAGCATATGGGGCGTGACAAGGTGAAATTGCAATGGATGCAGCCCAGGCCTTTGAACTCAAGGCTGGTTTATGAGACTGGATCAGCAGCCTCGGTGCATCAATAACACACACACACACACACACACACACACACACACACACACACACACACATACACACACATTCTGGGCAGTCTTTGGAACCAAAATCATAAATTAGACCAGGACTCCAGAGAGGGCACAACCGCAGGTGTTAAGGCACTTGGAGATACACACACAAAGTAATGGTGTTGTGTTGAAAATAAAAACATATTTGATTTATTATGAATGCAGTAAACAGTTAGTGGTGGATGATGACTCAGTAGATTGTCAGAGCAGGCCGACTGAGCCTAATGATGCAAACACTTCTGTTCTTGGGTTTAGCCTTGGATGGCAGAAAGCGGTAGTGTCGGTCTGATGTGGATACTGAAACAAACTCAGGGACACTCACGCACACACACACACACACACACACACACACACACACACACACACACACACACACACACAGACACTCAGCTTGTGTTTTGCACCCCAATTCCCTGTCCCTCAATTCTTTTTAGTCCCTTTTTCAGCCCCCTTGATCTCTGCTCCGTCCTCCTTCTCCGCTCGGTCCTGCTATGCAAATATCTGGACCGAAGAACAATGCAAAATCAATGTCACTCTATTTCACCATCCAGCTGCTGCAATACATTATCCATGGCAGGTTACATTATGCATGAAATGTATTAGATGTATGAATTAAGAATGGCATCGATTGGAGCCTCTGCAGATTAATCTTCTTTGAAACAGAAGCTATGGATTAGTTTGCTTAAATGTTTATTCAATGCAGAGCCATTTTTCCTGCACTGCTTGTCTCCACCATACAGTAACACCGAGCACACACCAAAGGAGTTGATAGGAGTGTGTGTGTCTGTGTGTGATTGACATAACCACTATCCTCTTTGACATCCTCTTGATGTCTATTTCCCCATGAGATTTTGCTGTTGAGTGAAAGACAGCATCTTCCAACCATGTCAGTGTGCCTGCACACTTTGTAGGTTTGTCCTTATGCGTGTGTGTCCCTTGTGCAAAATTTGCCCTTACTGTGTTTGCCCTAATGTACATCGCACAAGTCTGTGAGGAAGGTCATGGCGAGGTGGAGCATCACTTTATTTTCCGGGCTAAGGCGCGCACACACATACACACATGCAAGGGGGTTTCATAACTGCATGTTTTATGTCTCTACCTCACACTCAGCAAGATGAATGGAGCATTGCTGGAGTCTCTTCCTGCAGGTTATTGGCTTTGCTTTCTCTCTATAATGAGTGGAGAATGTGCTCAGTTTAGGAGCAAGGTGAAGTTTTCCGAACATAAAAATGACATTGAGAAGATCTTGGGAAAGCTGACAGTCATTTAGATCAGCGCTTTCTTTTCACAGGATCAGTGACAGATGTTGACTGGCATGACGTTGCTCACGAAGCTAACAGTCACCTTTCAGATGAAAACAAATAACACATGGAGGGGGGGCTGCCTACTGTGGTCCTTGCTGAAAAAGTACTTCATATTTCCCCACTGTCATGCTCTCTGAATCATTTGACCTTGATGCTTGAAACTCGCTTTGAGTCTTTAGCCCACATTGCCATTAGTGTGTGGGTGTGTGTGCCTGTCTGTCTGAGGGAGGCTTTTGCCTGCTTATATCTCAATGTGCATGCTTTCATCAAACTTACAGAGAGAGACAGAGAGCCGGAGCTCCCTTTGAGGAAAGACACTGTTAAATAATGCAGGTGGTTAAGTAAGCTTGTCGGAACGAATTGTAAAAAAGCGCCTGCTTCACTGAGCCACAGCCTGTTAGGGACAGGAAAAAGGGGGTAGGTGGAGGGGCACGTGACTGTCAGCCCCCCAGAGTCCTGTTCACACACGGGTCGAATACAGAACGTGGCCGAGAACGTGTGTGTGTGTGCGTCTCAGGCATGATGAGGAAGCCAGTCAGACCGAAGCAAAGTCCCTGCTCTCTCTTCCCCTGCCATCATGTCGTCTCACTGGTGGTTTAAAGATCACAGCCTAACACATCACACACTTTGGTTTTTCCTTGTCATTTTGACAAGCCGCTCTAAAACTACATTCACTTTGAATTTAGCAAACTGGAGCAAGAGAGGCAATTTATTTAGGAGGACAGGGTGTGTTACATCATCATCTTTTGGTGGTAAAAAGCATCTGATGAGTGTCTCAGGCCAACAGGACATACTTCTCATCTCCACAAGGATTACTTGTTTCCAATTTTTGATCCTCATGCACTTGTAGTGAACTGCTGCCCTCTGCTGCTGAAATATACAAACCATACTTTCAAATGGCCTCTGCCATTCTGAGAGGATTTTAGGCCAAGCCCTTTCATAAACAAGGTCTGAAAGGTCTGGAATCATTGGAAACCCCCAAACTAAACAGGCATGTGAAGCTTACTGTACTTTGAATTCAAGCTCATATCTCCATTCGGAGTCCAGAGACCCTGGAGCCTTGGACTGCTCAGCCATCCTCACAAGGGCTGAGGAATAAGGTTAAAAAAAATGTAGTGTGATAATTCATGATCTTATTGGGGATGCTAATTTTTGTAGTGCAATTTTCATTTTCATTGAACAAACCATTAAAATTATAATGGGATTTCTTTTGGGGTCTGGACCAAACATACTTATGTTTGAGGAATACAGTTCGTAGGCCACGACAGCTATGTCCTATAATATGTGCTTTATAATGGTGTTCAGTCACACATCAAAAAAGCAGCTCCATAGGATATTTTGATCAACTGTTCACAAACAAGAATGTATGATAATACCCAAACTTTTCAGACACCCTAGAGAAAGCTACTGTGACATTTGTATTGCAATCCACAAAGCTATGAAGAATATATCAGGCATGACCTAACAGCATGTGGTCAAGGTCTCCATAAAACATTGGAGCAAAAAGATTTGAAGCAGTAATGACAACACATGAGAGGCCATCTTGAGCCACCACCACCCACTGAGAGGAAAAAAAGCTGTCACGCCTCCTGCTCAGAACACATAGGGTTGAGCTGAGGTATCTGCTCTCATTTCAAACCCTGATGAAGACCTGGTCAGGGCTGTTTTTTAAATTCTCAGTGCAGCCATGGTAAAATAGGCTTTTTTTAAAAAAACAAATTACCAACAAGCTTCTGCTTCTATTTCACTCTTGAGTGCCTGAAGATTGTTGTTTTTTGGATGAATTTGGAGAAAAAAGCTGCTCTGTTTCACAACTTCTTCTTTCATACAATAATTCAGTTTGACTCCAGTGAGATGACTTTGCAGAGTAATCAATCTGAGCATAAACTTTGCTAACTTTGAAGTGATCAGAGAAAAGCATACCCACTGTTCCCCATCTAGCTGCAGCCAATATGTGAGGTGATCGTACTTTTAACACAATAAATTCATTTGCCACAAAAACCAACTTCTTTTTCATGATTACATTTTAATTTTGTGTAAATGCTGGTAAATAATAGCCATGCTGGAATCTCCAACGGCACTGTACACTCATGGGTTTCATTTGAGTATTCGAAAAAAATGTTACACTGATTAGAAATGCACAGTGCACAGCTACGGCAATATATGTCAACATTCATCCTTTTGAATAAGCAAACATTTAAATACAACAGCTTCATTGTTTTGTTTTGTTTTGTTTAGCTTTTAGCTGCAAAACAATGTTTACTGACAACCAATTTAGATCCAAGGCAAGAGCAAGGTTAAATCTTTACATCTTCATAAGTGACTGATACTCCAGAGATACAAACAGGTGGCTGGTTTCTTGTCATTTGCTTTTCTTAACCATTAAAATAGTGTAGCTGATTGTCCTGCTTTTTCTTCATTATTAAGGCTTGGTGATACACTATACTTGGTGATATTGTGAAAGGAATAAGCTTTACACGATTAGGTTTGAATTAATTCCTCCACTTGGCTTCATGAAAAAAATAGTAAAATAAAACTATAAATTATAACTAAACCATACATATATAACACTGATTTTTATGCTAAAGCTACTGGGACACAGAAAATTTTAAACAAACAAGACTAAACAAAGAAAACAAAATGAAATAAACTGACTCAGTCAACAGAGGCTTGTCAAAATGTGTGCAGTCTAACAATACGAATGATCTGGTAACTTTAAGGAACTGTGTTATTGCTTTGGTGCGCAGAGGGACACACCCCATGTTATTTCCACAAGGAAGGGAGCCAATGTCCATGTTGAGAGTCCAGCAACAAGGCAAAGAGGCCAAAATCAATCTCAAAGCTCTACACCTATTCCCTTATGGACTCGCCCTTACAGATGTGTTTAAATACTTGACACAGTGACACCCTGAAGCTCTCCCTCCCCTTAATCACTTTGTTTCTGTGCAGTGCTGTGATGGTCAGAAGCCAAAGATGGCATCCCCGGGCGGGCTGATACCATTTGGAGTGTTCCCATTGGCGGTGTCCCAGTCGGGTTCGGTCAGCCAGTCTTGGGGCGTCACCCCAATGTCCAGGACCTGGGGGTTAGTACGCGACACTGCCAGTCTGAGGAGGAGAAGAAGAAAACAACCAAACAACCAGAACAGATGAAAACACTCAATGATCTCATTCAGGCCCTGTTCACATGAGCATCTCAGGGCAAACATGTATCAAGTGGAGTCAGTCCTCTGTCTGGACACGCACTCATAGTCTGAAAATGCTTGCATATATACATGAGTTTACAGGACTCACTCCTGAATTTTCATTGTTACTGCACACCAATTAATGGGGGCAAATCCAGTCAGGCTCATCTGAATGGTGACAGGAGTCGACTTTGCTTGTCACTAATTTGGTAATACGGGCTGTCACCTATGTTAAGAATCATACTGAGTGCGAACTCGACTGGGTAAAGCACTAAAATAAGCAGGGACAGCTGTATTTACCTCAAACGTGAACAGTGCCTGGGTGACTCAAAACTAACCTAAATAACCTAAAATAAGACAACATATTTTCACAGTACACACTAATATCGCAATGATTGTTGAAGTTCTGGATGGAATACAGAACGATACAGGAAATCAAAACTTTTCTAGGGTATCACATTTTTCCTTGAGACAAAGTATTGCTTCTGCCACTATGAACAGACCTCTGTTCCACTGTGGCAGATTAGAGATTTAGTTATACAAACATTTTTCAGAAGTGGCGCTGCTCTGGAGACAGCCAAATCTCATTGTTTGAGTTTAATCTCAGTAAGTGGGCCAAAGAACAACAGATTTTTGATTAGCTGGATGCAAAACGTGAATGGCCAAGGGAATTCTGGTCAAAATACAAAAAGGTCAGTAGGCAAGCTAGTTTTCCAAGATAGTTATAGGTTAGTTTAAACTTGGAAGGCCGGCTAGGCAAAGTACCTAACCAAACTAATCTTTTCAGAGTGATAGACTTTCTAATGGTAACTTCTTCACACTTTACTCCTTGCCTTTGTTCACTTGGCTTGTCTAACTTGACTTAGCTAGAAAAACAGCAGCTGTATCTCAGACATGTTTGTATAACTAAAACTGCCCCAATATGGGTCCCTCAGTACTGTCTAAGAACCTTCTCTGTCTTGGGGATAATCGTATATACAAAGCCAGGGTGGAGGTCAACAGGATTACTTTAAGACATTAAGTTCATGTGAGTCATGGGATGAATGGTATGGTCGGTAAGAAGAATGTCAATGAGTTCAAGTGACCTACTGTGCAACTTCAACACCAGCAACTACAAATATTATAATTGCTTGACTAAGCTATTAGACATACAGTAGAGTCATGTCGTATTGAGTACTTCAGTCCAATCAGAATTTCCTCCAGGCACAGACAATATCACAGAACTAGTTATTACAAGAAATAAGCACATTTTTTGTTTGGACATGATGAGATGGGTGTGGGTGTGATTTTTCACTTTGACTGAAATTCAATACTCTTAACAAGCTTTCCTTTCTTGAATCCAAATGTCAGTCCTACATAGGAATGGATAAAGGACAGAGTGCTTTTTCAGAATATTGAAAGCCAGCCAATACAAACAACATTGCTGAACTGTAAAATGGCGTTATTGGGTTTTGCAGAGGATGAGTGGAGATGTATTAAGGTTATGTTAGTAATTAGGGTTTCTACAGTGAGAGAGGATTAACCAGCTGACAGCGGTACTCAAATTTACCTGGAGATGAACCATAGTTATCCAGAGCACAGCTGGAGACACAAACACACAGTTTAAACGCTGGCTGTCAACCAAAGGGTTTCTCACAGTCAGTATTATTTGACTTTTCTGCTGCTGTTCAGTCACACATTTTTCTCTTCTTGTCACAGTAGTTTGTGTAGTTGCAGTAAAGAAAAGCATCAATAAGTGGCGATGTAGAGCCAAAGTATGAGAATCAACTTTTGGGGGGGATAATTTGATAAAGAAGTTTATGGTGAGCAAAAAGCAGGAAGGTTCACTTTCAAGTACTGCCATTCAAGCACCGAAGCATTTATAACAAACATCTCACCTGGAGAAGGCTTCATCCAAACCATCCTCTATTTCCTAGAAGACAAAAAATGATGACTATGAAACAATATAAAATACTAATTGTTGTTTAATCCACCTTCATACCTGCATCCAATTACATTTAAAACTAAGTTCTTCATTACCTGATACGTGAGACCAATTTTGAAATGTGAAAATGCATAGTCAGAATATACTGCTGGTCTAGCTTGGATCCACTTACGGCCACAATTTTCTAATTATGTGACAATCCCTGAGGTCTGAAACTGATTTCATTCTCAAGACAGATTTAGTTGTAATCTATACGAGATGTCTGGCCAGTTGACAAATTATCTTATGATGCCTTCACTGGAAACCAGACTACTGTTGGTCATTAGACCCACACCGCTCCAAGAAACCACGGCATTTCTATAGACCTCTAAGTAGGGGTGTAAATCACCAGTTTCATCACGATACGATATCAATTCTTTGGAGAACGATACGATATTTGCCGATATCACAAAGTTTGCCACGATACGATTCGATTTAGGGGCCTGCCATCGATATGATATAGTGTGCCAATTTCACAAAATCAGTTACATTTATATTAACACACAAAAAGCAACTATAATATGTTTTAACAATTTTATTTCTGAGCTCTTCCAGACATCAGATATTTGAATGAAAAACAGTCTACTCTTTTTTTTAATCTAAAAACTAAAATAAAAAATAGAGTGAATAAAGCGCCACATTATAAATGCAAAGGCTTTTCCAGTTAACTTCAAGTGCCATTAATTACCTTTTAATTATGAACATAAATCATAAAGAAAACAGTTTGAAAATATGAATGCAATACAGTCTTCCTGCATCATAGATATCCACTACACTTTGGGATATACATTTTCTTAACCAAAGAAATTTCAGTTTAAGAACAGGTTTGAACAAATAAAGTGTAAACAATTCCATATCTCTTAACTTTATGCCCAAGAGGGGCGTGGATGTCCTCGTTGTCTTTTCCTTAGCTGCGAGCCATAGCATGCATCGCGCGCTGCAGCCCTTGACTAGCACTGTTTGAAAAGGACCTGCGCGGACGTGCACGCGAATGGAAATGGTGACACAGACGTGATGGGGGAATTTCAAAATAAAGACCTATTTTAAGGATGACGATATACATCGATGTTTGCGCTTCGCATCGATGCTTTTACATCATTAATCATTGAATCGATGTATCGATCTAGATCGATGTATTGTTACACCCCTACCACTAAGACTGGAATAAGACTTCACACCTTACATTTAACTGTATTTAAGCCTTTTGAAGGCCTTATAACTTAAGACAGTATTCGAGTTCCCACTTAACAGGATCCTGAGAGTCACGCTATGGTGGCAAAAATCTGAACTGGAAAATACAAATCAAGATTTCAGTTTTAGCTGATGTAGAGCAGGAGGAGGGGTTTTCTCACCCAAGCATTGTTGTTATTGTTGCTCTCAGAGGGCCTGTGGTTGTCCACTTGACTTTCCTCTACATTCCCGTTGCTCTCTAGTACCAAATCCTCAAAGTCCAAAAGGTTTTCTGTGGCAACATCTAGTACGGGGGGGACAGGGAGTGACAATGTGTCCATCAGGATTATATCTGTCATTGGCTGATTACAGTTTCACATCATTAAATGTCAAATTAACTACATTTTCATGTACAGGTTTGCTGCTGTGTTTTACCTGTCCCTTTGAGGCTGCCCAAGCTGTTAGATCTCTCTGACTGGGAACTACTGCTGGCCTCTCCTGCTGAACCAGATTTCACCCTCTTCTCTTTGTCTACAACAGACAGGACACACACACACACACACACACACACAGGTTTCTTGGGTCAAGACCCTTATACTGCAGCCTTACAGCAAATATCAACATCCTTGGTGAATAAACAGTGACCTGGATGGATAGATACAAACATGAGCTGACTGATAAAAGAACTCTACAGAGTGCTTGTGCGTGTGCATGTGTGTGTGGGCAAGGTTTGAGGGGTGAAAGGTAAAATGTGTGGCGCTCACCTTCTTTGGCCACTTGCCAAAGTTCAAAAGCCACTCTAAAAGCTTGGGCTACTGTCAAGGTCACAGCCTGAGCCTGGAAAACAGGAGAGAAAATGCAATTTCTAAGACAGTGGCTGAGGAAGAGTGCGCTTGTGTTAAGCAACTGACACATGCATTTGTCATACTTTAGCATCTTACCACGGTCTATACTTGGCTACGGAGAATGACAGGCATGACTATCATGAATGTCAGTGCGTCATCTGCATATTTACTTTTTGGAGACACCCAGATGCTAAAATTTCCATGTTTCCCTGCATGTGCAAGGAAGAGGTAACAAATCTTGATTTCTGTTGTCACAGCACTGGGGAACAAACTGAAATTTTCAACAAGGTACAACTGTAAATTAAATAATATAATGTTAATCCATTTCCTGTGCCTAGTGTTGGTTAAGTAAAGACTGCATTTTCATTGCAGGTAACCCCTGTTGCAATAATACTATGGGAATACTAAACTGTAGCAATTAAACAAAAGGTCGTAATCAGTAATAAAGTGGGTAAACCATGACCTTCAGTCAGTGGTTATCATTATAAAAACATGACCACCATTGCAAAAAAAAAAAAAAAAAAAAAAAATCTGTTTAAGATATATAACTTCAATCACTTTGATACTACTCAATGATATTAGATATGAATTTCCACATCAGGGATTTAAGTCAGCCTAGATTTTTGTGGAAAACATCTTTGTAAATAAAAGAGAAATTGAGTCAAAGTGGTTGCACCCCTGTCTACATCTGTGGACACAATGCTATTCTTAGACTGCTCTTGCCTGGGGCTCATTAGATAGATGGAGCATTTATTCAAATTAGTAAGAGGGATCATAAAATATTATGACTATGAGATACACCAGTGATGTGACATTAACATAGATCAATATGAAAGCATTATGTATCAAACTTAACAGGGCTCAGACTGAAGAACTGCTGCAGTAAAGGACAGCAAGAGATCAGCACTATCTCTCTCATTTCCATGATGAGAGAAAAGCAAGCATTATGAAGGTGGTGGGAGTTAGATGGGGTTAGCATGTTATCCGAGATGAGAGAGGGGATAAGTGTGAAAGGAGGGAAGATGAGAGGAAAAGTGCCCTTCCAGAAACACAAGAAGTTGACAGATGGTTGAGGAGCTCAGTCCTCTAATGTTTCTGCTGGAGAATGGAGGAAGAGAGGGGAGCAATATGGCATCAGACAGGCACTGGGGGGGAGCACAGATACAAGATAAAAGATGCCTGGTTCAAATAAGACATCTGGGTGAGAAGTGTTTGGATGATTAAAAAGCACTTGAGATGCATTGGGTGTCACAGTGGTGAGCAATACAAGTTCACTGACCAAACTAACTTAAGCAAATAAACAGTGATGACTGTGTTAAAAAAGGTTCAGTGCAGTCCAGTCCAGTTCATTTTCAAGATGCTGGACATGTTATTGCTAGGTTACCCAAAATATACTGTTGGTATTATGAAAATTTGGCAAAATCACTTTGAGAAACTCTCCCTCTGGTAGAGAATGGAATGGCCCCGTTTTACATTTCAAATCTACTTCTTTGTGCATTGAATGCCTGAAATACACATTTTTAACAATGGATCTGATTGGTCATCAGTTTGAACTGGGCTGACTTGAAAGTGATAGTTTGGGTTCTATTATAATGGCATTTGCCACTCCACAGGGGTCTTCTTCAAAGAACAGTCTGGGCTGATGCTGAAGTAGGGTCAAAAGACATTGCTTTTGATGGACCATGAACACCAGGAAGGCTAAGCAAGGTCTTGCTTAGTTCACCTGTCTTGTTAAATGGTGTTAAACATATTGACAGGGCCACATCCCCTCAATGTAAAAAGGACCGGCTCAGCAGAGAGCACTAAAACATACTGGATGAACTGGACTGAGATAAAATCATTGTGTGGTGTCTTTAATCATCTGTTTATGTCAATAGCAAAAAATATTGACCTTCGAGTCGGACAACTCACCACTTTTCTCTTGGAGCAGAGGTAGGCATGGCACTCCAGGGTCCCATTGAGGGTGTTCTGAGCAATATAGGCGAACACCTTGTCGTGCAGTTTGTCCGCTGTGCAGTAGGATATTCTACAAGGCAGAGAGCAGAGGTCAAGCGCTGAGCATACAAAGAGGTCAAACGGAGTTCAGAGGGCAAGCTTCTTGTCAGACAAACTACACAGTAACAGTCTCGTAAGGTCATGAGCTAGCATGTTAGCAGCTTCAAAAGCCCAACTTCAGATTGTAAACGGTCACTGAAATGCAAATTGTGCTGCTCTCTGCACACACCTATATATGGAGACATTTTCTAGGAGTTTGTTGGTGAGGCTGTCGTACAGGAGTATTCCCTGTGGAGAGACCTTGAGCGTGACCTTCTGAGGCTTCTTCCCACTCGCTTTAGCCTGGAAGACCAATAACATGATACTATGATGAACTATAGAGACATGTAATGTACATACAGCGCATACTGCATAAAAGACATGCAGGTAACTTCATCCATTTTTTCTGTACACATTTTCTTTCTGCTGCAAAATTCACTCAATATACATTAGAAATGACACCATGTAATATTCAAATAGTATTCACCCTGTCGTTACAGTAGCAAAAACATCCCACAACATCAAGCAAGAAGTTAAGGGAGGTGAAATAAAAAAAAACAAAAAAACACCACTGTGTGAGATTAAACAAGATAGACAGAGAAAGACAGAGAAATGAGGGACAGATGTGATGCCAGGCACAGCAATTCCTGAATGATATCATGTTCTTCAACCCAGCTCTCACCGTGGCAACAATCCTCTTGACGGCAGCTGCTGATAGGTCCTCTCCCTTGGGTTGGTCCACTAGAGTCATGCCAAGGTGACGGAGGTTAAAGGTCATGCCCTCCAAGATGGTCTCTCTCGTGTCAGTCCAGTTCTCAGGAAGCTCTAAGGAGGGGAAAGAAATGGTCTCTTAAGAGATTTTTAGGCAACAAGGGATTTATTTAATCTTGCCTGCCCACGATTTCAATCTTGAGAAAAATCAAAGAGGTTGAAAAATACACAGATATTAGGTGAAATGTAAACCCCCCTGCATGAGCCATTTCAAATGCTTTCTCACTGACGTGGCTTGACAAAAAAGGGTATTTAGGTCGAGGTGGATGCAAAGTAAATATTTTGACTCCAAACTAACATATAGGCTAGAGCTTGACAATAAAAAGGCAAAGAGTTGAACAAGTATACATGGACTCTGACATGCTGTGATAAGAGAAGTGTTTTTTTTTTTTCTGTTCCAAATGTATTATCACTGTTCTGTCTGTCGCCAAACAGGACATAAGATTCTTTCTGAGAGCAGTTTATTTTGTCTCAATGTTACCTTTAACAGAAACAAAAAAGAGAACATGTTGAGATATTCATACTGTGAAAAACATTAAGAAACACCTAGGGGTAAGGAAACAGTAACTGTTGAAGGAACAGCTGCTAACTCAGTGTGGTTTCTTATCAGTTTTCTCTCTGGTGTAGCCCGTCCCTGACCCGCTCTGTTTACAGGAGATTTCCTCAGATGCAAAAGGGGGCGAGGAAAGTGAAGGAAAAAGAAGAGCAAGATTAAACCACAGCCTCACAATTACCTAGAAATTAATCCTCCCTGCATTTCACTCCTGCAGGATCCAGTGCACACCACTTACTCACACACTGCAAACCAAGCAGTCTGAGGGAAAGTAACACAAAATATATTTCGTACTAATTTCTTGAAATTTCTCTGAAACATTAGGACCATCACGTGACACTTACATTTTCCACTGAAATTCAAACTAATGAAATTCTTTTTGGTGGGGTAGTTTCTCCTTGAAGCAAACAGCATGGTGTCTTGCCTCTGTAATTCAACACATTTGTAGTTGAAACTGGATGATGGTGTGGCACGCAGCATGAGGATGGACTGTTTAATTTTTCTTAAAAAGTTATACAATGTAATGTTGAGCTGTCACAATAATTCTCCATGGTGACTCATTTCCAGACAATGAGATGAGGCCATAGTGTCTTGGGGAAGAAATGAAGTTCCAGGTTGTTTTTGACTGAATCTATGTTGGTTTTACTGGACTTTTTATGCGCAGTGCACATACAGGTACACCATGAAACAACAGATGTTGATATAAAAATACAGGAAACTTGTAAAAAAAAAAAAAACATAAAACAATGTTCTTTTGCATTTATTGTTACAGAAAGTCATTTTTGTTTCACTGTGACTTAGGCAGGGTTTCATCACTCATTTTAAGGACTAACACCTCTAAGGCAGATAATTAAAATCCTTCCACAGCACATGGGAACGATTTCTTTTATCAGTCATCTGATATAAAAATAAAGATAATAAAAACACATTTGGGATGTGTGCTCAGGGAAGAACCTGCATTATGTCAATGGAGGACGATACAAACTGGCAGACAGCCTATCTGATTATTAATGAAAAACTGTTATCCATAAACAAATACATCAGTCTTATCCTAGAATGCAGTACAGCAAATGGTTTTGGGATTACACTGGCCTTCAAAAGACCGGCAGGTGGTCACCAGGTACCAGGCACCGCTCAGCCAGAAAATACAGCAGGGCCTTGGGTTCAAAGGTCAGAACCGGGGACACGTGAGAAAAAACAGCTGTGTGTGCTTGTGGACTGAGACCAAGTAAAACCAGATGACCCAACCTGTAAATACAAGTCAGTCCCACCATCTGTTAGAAATTAAGAGATTAATTAGGGTGTAGAAAATCATGACTTTTCTGTTAGGAGTCAGAGGACAGGAAAAGTACGAGTGAACTAGGTGAAAGACAAGAGACACAGGGAAAACAAGAAATGAAAAAGAAAGACAAAAAGAAAGAAAACCACCAGGCCTCCAAAGTCATCCATCAAATCCAACAGTGATAGATGAACGTCCAATCCATGCATCATGAAAAAAAAAAAAAAAAAAAAAAAACTCTCCAACACTGTGACAACAAACCCACCGTTCCAAAAGAGCCCAACTGACAGGCAATTCACGTCCGGGCTGATTTGTGTGTCCACACCAAACACTGAATCACTGTAGAAACCAACTGTTGGCCTACAACTTGAGATCAGACTGGGACTGGGTGCCAAATACCCCCACTCTTTTTTTTTTTTTTTTGGTTAAATCAACTTCTGCCACCACACAACTTTTCATTTAACTCCACTGAACTATAAAACTCCACACAGCTCTGAAGTTATGTTCTTGAAAGTCCCAGTGCATTGGAGTTTATGTCGGGCTTTCTGTTGACGCAGAAAAATATAAACAAATGAGCGATAACACAGGCTGGCCAGGAACTCTCTGTGGATGCACAGTAAACAAACATCACGGAGGCATTTAGCACCGAGTTCACAGATATCAGTCTATCAGTATAAACCTAGAGTTCAAGGAACAGCAGCTTCCATAGTAGCAAGCCCTGTAAAACATGCCCGTCCTGACAAGTCATTTAACTAGTTAGTGGCCATTTTAAAATCTCCATATTCCTTGCAACAAGTTAAAATCTGTCAGTGGGAAGAGATAATTTCACTTTGTATGAATATTTTGTCCTTCCTGCCTTGTTTCAAGATATTTTCTAGCACACAAGCAAATCACTCAGTGGAAACAAGAGGACTTACAAGGCGGAATAAGTTGTTAATATGAGCATGTTTTGTGGTAAAGGGCACTGTCTGCAGTTGGGCAGATATAATTTAGCATGAGCCTCAAAATATCTGCACTGCGCTGGTCCCAACACTATAATTTTGGGAGGAACAGCTCAACATATAGCCTCTTGGCCAGAAGGGGAAAAAAGAGAGAACTTCTAGGTACTGGGTGGTCAAAGCCATAAATCTGAAAGCCAGAAAGAACCATAAAGCACGCTGAGGATCTGCTCCCCCTCTCTTCATTACAATGCAGTGCAGCCACGCATACTGCAAGGAACTTGTGCAGTCATCTGCCAAGGTGTGAACAGTAAACACTACTTTTGGGATAGTTTTATCTACCTGCCATACCCAGGTCAGATTAAGGGGATGTATTCTTATCCTGACTCTGCCACTGTTTCTCAACCTTTTTGGCTTGTGACCCCCCTATTTCCCCACCCAGGCAGGCATGGGTGATATGGGTCACTGCTGAAGAGGAATGTTTGCTCTGTAGTCCAGAAAACAACCTGCCATCCATACCACACACTGCTCATGAGAGGATATCAGGTGGATCAGGCATAGTAGAGCTAAAGTAACTACTACTAACTTGGATATCTGTGTTTCCAAGTCCAAACACCATGCTACTTTTTTTGTGAGGACAGCTACTATTGAGGTAATGTGCTTTATGTAAATGTAGTGTTTTCTTATGACCCCCCATGCTTTATAATGGCCCCTTTGGTGGAATAGCAAATAAACCAGCTTGAACTTGAACCCACAGGAGCTGTGCACAGGCTGGCCCATAACATTCCTGGATTTTCCTCTTGGTTATACGAACAAGTGGGGCGCGTTTAATGCTTTCTCAGCTAGCCGGTCATTCTTCCAGACTCCTACAGTCCGGATCAAGTGAGATTTAGGTTTACAGGGCAAACTAAGTGGCCCTTGAGTGCTACAATGGCAGGTTGGCCAAGGAGCAAAAGACTCTTTAGGGTTAAAGTTCCTGTGTCTGCCCTGCTGGAGAGCCCTTTACTTCCAGGGACCCTGACCTCTGACCCCCTATCACATTATTAAATGGGAGCAAGAGGTCAAACAAAACAGTGCCTGCATTTTCACCAAGAGAACAGAAACTCATTTGACATCACAAAAAAGCAAATAAATAATAAATAAATAAAAACAGGAAAGTGCACTTACCATATCAACATCATTTATTGTGATAAAATAGAGCTCCATGCTGCAAAAAAACAACTCATCTAAACTTATCTCTACTATTTAGTGTTTTTATCCACGTAAGAAGAAAATCTGCCGAGACAGATGGTATGAGTTTACATGTTTTCAGCGCATATCAACTTGTTTCAACAGTTCACCGTCTTAATACCAGGAGTGATCAAAGTCAACCTCATTCTGCCTCCGTGACATTCACACTCCCTGAAAATCACTGAGACAGGTGAAAGTGTTTTATAACTAATTATATTATCTCACCCACATGAGGACGTGTTCTCCCACTGATTTCAGCTAAAACAAGACTTCATATGAAATTAAATATCTAAATGACATTTTTGCGGTACTCCATCACTGCCTGTTAGAAATGAGATGTAAGTTAACGCGAGCTACAAAGATGAGGTCAAGCAAGGTTTAGACAACGATGGCAGTCGCGTTAAAATAACTTGTTTTGCTTTGTTTGGCTTGAGAAACGAAACGCCAAACTAACTGAACACTAAGTGACAGATTTAAACCACACTATCGGCTCATTTCACATGAATTTGAAAAAAGAAAAAAAAATGAAACGACAACGGTCTTAGCAAGTAGGCACAGAGAAATTGCCTGCTTTGGGAAAAACATGACTCAGAAAAGACGCATTTGTTGAGTTTTCTTCTCGAGGTAAAATATCTTACTTCTGTGTCTGCCGGCCGTCCAGGACTGCTTCGCCATACTTGGACTCCGTATTATGGCTCTTCCAGCCGACTTCAGGGCATCCATGTCGGTGTTTAGGAGCGCAGACACTCGGTGAAGTTTGCTGGCGTGTCTTCTGGGAGGACTGTTGTTGACCAGACTGCTGATGGCGAGGATGAACTTATGCTGCCTTCAGGGGCTGTCGGACACCCCGCCATTCGTGAGTTGAGCGCACGTGAACGACCCACACAAGGTAGTAGCTACCTATGGGAATGGGAATTTACTACTGCTACATTCACGTGTCATGGGACCTTGAATACTTAGTGGCAAACACAACCAAATAACTGGTGATGTCATGACCTTTCTAACTTTTCCCCATAACTTCTTAAATTTTGATGCCATAAGTAAGCACAAGTAAGCCCTCTGGGGATGGTATATTTAATTTAAATACACGATAACGCGATTTCCAATGAATTTAGATGGTCGTCATTACATCTGGCCGAAATCATTTTGCGATCAACTCCTCAAATGCCACATCAGGGCATAATTGCTTGTTTTCTTTGTGGTTGGCATTGCAATGTCTGGTATGCATCGATTCAAACATATCACTCACGAAATGCTTGTGTATTGTGAAAAAAGCCTCTCCAGGGTGACCGAAGGTCTACAAAAGTCTACAATTATCCGCAATTATGGTGTCTTGGTGGTTTCAAACGAGTTTAAAGGCATGGAAACTTTAAAGTCACTGCTTTAAGATCAAGTTGTGACAATTATCCCTGTATGACATGTAGGCTACACGGCATAATTAGCTATTTAAAACAAATTGCTGAGGGGGGTATGGGTGTGTGTCAGCAATTCCTTGTGAAAAAATGTGACAAGATCTCATACTAGAATTGTTTCTATTTTTATTTCCCTTATGAAATCATGCCTGATGTGCATTTCCTCATCTTCATTCTGTCGCTGGAGGAGGCCAAAGCCCGAAGTCATAGGCTTCCTGAGTCACCAAAGAATACTTTTGTCACACTTCTCATTTTATTCCCGACCGAAAACACGAAAAAATGCAGCGGCAAGTTGAATTTACGAGGAGTCATGAAGGCGACATCGGAACCACAGTGAACCGCTGGGAGGAGGTGGGGGTCAAAATGTCAATCAAAAAGAGGTGCGTGAGGCTGGCACAGGTTCAAGAGCGGGCGGAGGGAGGGGGGTGTTAGACTGACTGATTGACCCTAACTGTTATTTGCCATCAACTTGATAAATGTGAGTGCATGAGCTATCTTTAGCCCTGATACCTGTTCTGACTTGCACGTACATAAGGAGTCAATTCGGTCATTAAACTTAAATGTCATCTTTCCAAACCTGCTGTACATTGGCCTACCGTCACAACTTAATGATTTTAATCACATGCATACCAATACACTGAGAAACACCGATTGCAATGAACTCTCTTATAGAGCTTCTTCCTGTGTGCTCCACCACAAATCCACCGTGGTGAGCAGTGTTTTGACACTGCTTAAAAGCAGCAATAACCAGTGCTAAATTTAGCATTTCCTTCAAAGCAAGAACGGCTTGCTGGATCATCTGTATGCCGAATTTAAGGGTGGCTTCTAAGGTTTCAGAAAATGTTTCATGATATATTTTAAAACTTATAGCTTTGCTGATAATCAATGTAACATTAAAATGCCAGATTTTTAAAGGAGATACAGCTTCCTGCTGGGGCCAGTGTGTGTACTGGGCCCACTGTCGCCATCTAGTGTTCAATGTATGTATATAGATTGGTTTGCAGGAACATTTCCTCTTTCTCAAATCAAATGACTGTGAAATCAGACATGATTTACAAAGCCAATTTATGGTAAAATATTGAGAGATATAGTGTGACTGGCCCCAGAACAGTGCAAGGAAATAGAAAACTGGACACAGAAGATGAGACACAAACTGTTTAAACGGCTTGCACTGCCACCAGCGAGACTTTCTTTAATTGTGACGCTCAAAGTGAGAGGAAACAGTCACTGTCACTTTGAGTAAAGAAAATAAACACGGTGGAACAATGAAAAGAGAAAACAAAAGCACCGCTTTTTACCTCCCACTCCTTTCACACAAACTTGTAAAAACAACTCAAGAACTAAATTCACAACGCCAGAGCGATCCACATAAATACTTTTCCAGGTAGGCAACATGAGAGCACAACATGGTCAAAACTGGTTCAGCGGTAACTTTTCCCAGCACAACACATTCACAGAGTCCTCCCTGGTCAAAAAAAAGAAAAGAAAAAAGAAAAAAAATACTCAGGAAAAGCAACCAAACATGATGGGTAACATCACTGCAGAGAACTGTTACAAATAAATAAACGCGAGAATAACAGGTGGATCAATACATCCACCTGACCGTCTGCTGCTTTACCATGCTCAACCCAGAACCTTGTAAACACAACAACACCATCCAAATAGTTTCTACTGACAAAAATAACAGTACTCTTCTGCAAACATTATGCTAACTACATCGATCAAAGTATGGATGGAGACCAAACCAAACATCAACACTTGGCACTTAAGAACTGAAATGAAAAAACAAACCAACCAACCAAAACATTCCTCAGTAAGTAAATGTACATTGTTGTAAACAACTAAATGCCAACTCTAGGGCATGATAATAGACAATCAGTTTGGTTGGTGTTTGGCATACCAAGACTGTCACTACAAAATGACATGTACCATGTGCGGCGTTATGTTTTCCCTTTGATACAAACTTAAGTCTGTAAGATAACGACCAATCAGTTTGAATGTGATGCACAAGATGACCTGTTGTTGTTTTAGCCTTACAGAACTGCAACTTTGACGTGATCAGGGTGTGAGAAAATGCTTGTGCAAAACAGAACCAAGCAAATCAGAGCTAAAGAGACACAACCTTGAGGTGTGATGCTTTTTAGATCCCAGGATTGTAAAGTATATGGTTTCTTCATCCTATAAAAGAGAAATTGCAAGGCACTGTAAAATTGCAAATGGGTAACAATCAGTTACCTAGACATCATTAAATCCAGTGAATAATATGGCCTAACAGGTTCTAATTTGGTCCACAGGGAGAGGAAGGGTGTGTCTGCAGCAAACGGGTGAAATTCCTAAATCATTTTTGGCAGTGCCAGGTCGAATCTATCATGAGCTTATTTTGATTATATGATCTGCATCTGCTTTGAAACGCTTCCTGATAATCCTGGAGAATCCATTATTCCAGCATTAAGAGAATAAATTGTGTAAGTGATGGAAAATCTGAGGAACAAAGCAAATGTCTATCCGTTCAGCATCACTATTTTAGAAAAGAAAATATGTACATTGTCAAAAGTGTTCATAGCAAAACAAGAAACTGATTTAAGCTATGATGATAGCAAAACATGAAAAGCACTTACATTCATCTATCTCACAGAGGGCTTTACTTTACAGGGGAATTTTGTCTTCTGCCATGAGAAGATAAAAAGCCAATTGCTATGGAAATTAAAAGCCTGGGCATCCTTTTAATATAGAAACAACATTGTGGGAGGCAGGACTGATAGAGGGCAAAAGAAGACTGACGCAAAGCAATGCATTATGGTTCTACAGTACAAATTTGGCCAACAAAATGTTCCTTTCCCCCCAACCATTGTTTTATCTTCAAACAGATCACACTGTCTAATGGCTACATCCCAAAACACAACAAAAGATATTGTACACAACCGCCTAAAAACAACATAAATCTTGAAACAGAAGCCAAAAAGGTCCCAAATACATATAAGGCGTGGTTGTGTGTTCTGTATGTATCTGTGGTTTGTCTGACATTGTGTCTGTATATGGTACATAAGAGTGCAAAAAACTGTCAGGGGCTGGTAAACCCAAATGAACCCAAACTGGAACTGAAATCTCGGCCAAAATAATAGAAGACAACAGTTCTGAGGAACGTGTTTATGCCAGAGTCACTTTTTCAGGGGCTGGTAGACTGAGGCATTGGGGTCCAGGGAGGAGGGACTATTGTCCATGAATTTGGAGGAGTAGTGTGGAGTGACAGGGCTGAGGTTGCTGCTGTCTGTCGAGTAGGACAAGCTGGGCATCACTGCCATCACCTCTGCTATCTTCTGCTTCAGGTCGGCAATCTCCTGCTCCCTCTGGTGGATCTGGCCTGAAGGGGGATGGGAGAGATGGGAGGAAAGACAGAAATATCCCAGCGTTAGGGCAGAGTGGGGAGACTCATTCTCTAATGTGCCTAAACACTGGCTCCCTACCAGCTCTAAGAGTGCTGTTCTGGGGTTGATCCTGACCTCTGACCTCTCTGGGGAGGAGGAGGGACCAAGTGAAAAGACAGTTTCCCCAGTGGGGATTAATCAAGTTTGTGTTTCCCAGAGTTTGGCAGTTTACTTTCACTGGGGGGAGAGGAGGTGCTGCACTGTTTTTATTTAATTTAACAAGCCCATCATCTGATATTGTTTAATGTGCAAAAGTCACTCAAGTCTAACCAAACAAGGCTGGTATGAGTCAATCTGTTAATGCAGCATTAAATGACCTCTACCATCTGATTATTGCTAGTTTTGTGATACAAATATAACATCGCAAATTACAAATAGGTTACCTCCCCAAGATATTGTGTGAGATGTGGCTGACACTGTGCATCATAGACACAATGAATTATGGTCATAGTAGTTTACTAATACTATTTCAGTGCTGACAACTTTGATAGGTAGGTAGGTATATCAGGAGAACCGATACTTCAGTAACCAGCTGATTCCAATGGTCCAAAAATATGACAGTACCCGTTTTTCTATGGCACCGTAGGTACTGGATGTATTTATTTAGATTTAGTATTTATTTAGATTTAGCCTTCAGTGGGTCGCACCATATTCTTTCGGAACTTACGGGGGCAGAATACACACGATTTATGCTTATTCAAATGTGTGCCGAAGAAGAAACAAACACGTGGAAGATGGAACGGCAGCTCTGCCTCGGCTCGTCCAAAAGAAACATAGCAAGAGTCGAGTATAGAAGGTTTTTTCGTTCAAGGTGGATGCTCAGGGGATAATGATAAATTCGCAAAACAAAATATGCAAACAGTGCCATTGAGGTTTCCCATTAAATAGTTGTTTCTTTTTCTATAAGCCTACTTATTATTTCCATATTTTTTCTCATGTATCTGCTGGATACTACAGCTGAAATCTTGTGCAATCTAAAAGCTTGTTATTTAAGCACAGTTGACTTATTGTTTGATTTAAAAACTTGAAGGCTTAAGTACTTGAATGGTCAACAGATTTTAATAAAGGAGTATATGCTGAAGTAAATGGGATTTTTTCCTTTTGTACTGTGGTATCAAAATGGGCATCAAGAATCGTGGAAATTCACTGGTATTGGTGTCGACTACTGAATTTCTGGTATCGCGACAACCTTACTTTCCTGAAAACTACACCAATGAGAAACACCATGTTTGAATGCAAGCATGGATTTAAAAAGATTTACGAAGATGGCTGTTAAAGTGAAAACAAAAAGAGACTTTGTGTTGTATTTCCAAATAACAGACAAATGAATAGAATGGCAAGGAAACAAAAGCTCTGTGAATGCTTCAGACCAGCTGCCCATACTGCCTGGGCCTGCTTTCTCTCTTGATCTCAACCCCATTTACACCCTGTTGCCATGGATCGCTGCATTAGGAGGTGTGACCCCCTGCCTGCAAATGACCAGCAACTTGGCCAGGCCAGTTGTGGGATGTTATCCCACTCCTGCAGATTCAGAGGCTCACTGTCTCCTCAGGAGGTATATGAGCAGTGGTGGCTGCAAGAGGCAGTCACAGACAGTACTGATGTGCCACAGGATCACTGTATCAATACTCACAGTTGCTACTGTTTTCCTGTTACACTGTTTGTTTCCCTGCTATTGTTTTCATTGGTTTATTGTTGTTATTTATGCAATTAAGCTGCAATTGCAGTCCAGTGTTGCATTTCTTCCTGTTGTCAATATATTAACATATGGGAAACACCAACATCATCTCTAGCGTTGTACACCATGACCAAGTTAATGAGCATAAAGATACAGTATACAGAAGCTGATGCCAACACGTTTGGACTGACACTTTTGATAACCAATATGTTGTTTAAATATTCATCAACTGCAGAATATTCTGTATTTCAGTATGAATTAAGTGTATGAAGTCAACATCTACCCTGTGCGATCTCCAGCTGTCTTTTGGCGTCACCCAGGGCAGAGAAGAGGTCCAGTTTGATCCTGGTCTCAGCGCTCAGGCTGTTCTCCAGGTGCTGGGTCTTCTCCTGCATGGCTGACAGTGCTGACATCAACACCTCTGTGTCTTTCTCATTCTCTTTATACTTCCGTAGCTCCTGTGGAAGGATAGGAGGATAAAATACGAGGAGGAAGTTAAGTAGTAAATGAGAGATTGAAAACTTAAAATGTACGAAGTAGTTAAGCTACAAATGTGTGTGTTCTGAATATTACAATACATATGTTGTAGATATGAGTGGCAGTCAAAAGTTATCAGAAACAACTGAACTGTGCCCAATTCCATCCTGCATGATGGGACTGGGTATGTATGGACAAAGCAGAAACACACTGAATCAAAGAGTAAATGCACTCAAGATGCACTTTAGATCTTGTCACCCAAACCACCTCTTGAGGTGGTCAGAGACCCTTTTGGCCATAGTGACAACAGAGTAAACACAGCGCCTTTCAGACAATAATTAGGCAAATGGCTTCAACAAAGAAACCAAAGCAAATTAAACAGTTGTTGGCACACAGCAGGATACTGGCTGATGAAAAACATGACAGGTGAGCAGTTGTAAATAGTGTAAACATTAGAGAAAATGGCATAAGAGGAAATCTTTGTTTTGGCATGGGAAAGAAATGCAATTTTAATATAGAGATATATTTTCATGTCATAAGTAGGCTAATCCAGCCATCACTTCATTATTGCTGCTGTTAGATGTTAACAAAAAGGCATTATGCTCTGTATATTATTACATGTTCATGTTTGTGATTTTTACATGTATTATTATATGTTTTTAAATACATTTTTTAAAAATATTTTTGTCATGAAGTTTGTGATGGCACTAATATTGCAACTAAACAATTATGTTATTAAAAATAAGTTTAAGTGTCCAATCTCACCTGACATTTGCCCTCCAGATCTCTAATCTGCTCCTCCTTCAGCTTCATGTCCATGCTGAGCTTCTTACACTCTGTCTCCAGCTCTCTGATACGACCACGCAGAGAATCAGTACACTCCCCTCTGATGGACAGAGGAAAATAACAGCAGTTTTAAGAGTAAAATACACAAAGTATCCACACGATTCAATGGACAAAAACAACTGTCTCTGGTTCAGATTTACCCCACTTAATGTTTTGAATTCACTGAATTCATTCCATCACCAATTTAATCATTTGCTTGTTCATTCAAATGAAAGTTCAAGCTGAATTTTGTTGTAACAAAGCCAAGCTAGTACATGTGTAGTGAACATTTTAAAACCAAATAAGTTGACATTTCTTCTTTGCTGCATGCCAATATGTAATGTTCTCCAGTCTAATGTGTACCTGGTGGCAGCGGCTAAGGCCACAGCTCTGGCAGCAGTGGCCTCTTCCATCTTCTTCCTCTTCCTCTCTTCAGCCAGCTGTTTCTCGGCCAGCGCCCGGGCCTCCTGCTCAGCCTTCAGCCTCTTCTCCAGCTGGGAGATGGTCTGCTTATCCTTCTGCTTGGCCTGGACGGCACTGTGGAGCCTGAAGTGTGGCAAAAATATTGTGAGCCTGGTTGGATCATATGATGAGCATTTTGCACTGGCTGAGGGATGTTTGTGTTGTTGCTTTAAATGAGTTCCAGTCCTGCTTCAACACTTAATTTTATCTTTTTTTGTAGGATGAGTGCTAACTCAATAACATTTTGTGTTGGTAATAAATCAGTCACATGACACCATTACTATCTACAGTATCCCAATTTTATGTCACAACTCAAAAACCGTGCTTAGGTACAACATTGTAACATTTAGCATTCATCATCCTTTTCCGAAGTGCCTATTTTTCATCTGCCTTGTGGTCACTCACCTTTAGCTTTAGTGTAAAGATAGGAACGGCAGAATAATAATGATAAAAAAAAAACAAAAAAACATATAGAACAGTGAGAACACAGTGTGCAGTAATACTAACACTGGCAGGATCATAAGATGAGCACACTTGGCGCCGATTGTCCCACAGAACATCATGTCTTACAGTTGCTGCTTTGAGTAAGTTGTACTCCTGCCTCAACACTCCACATTTCATTTACATTCCGCTAATCCCATATGAGTCAGGATGAAATTACACAAATTATGTACATAAGTTAGTCAGTGTGTACAAACCAAGCGGTGTACAAGAAGAGCAGCAATTTTAAAGTCTTTTCATCACAGTTTGGACACTTGGCCAGTTGATGTATAAGAAAAAAAAATCAGCAAAAGCCAGTTAAGTGTGTGAAGCTGAGGCAGTTGTGCTGCGTGTCTCCATCTAAAGCTATAAACATGTCTGTAAACCAGTAGCCCTGAGAGAACTGACATTCACTGTTACTTGATCAAAGTGATTCTGGTCAGCGACTAGGTGAGTATATGAGCATGTATCCTCACTTGTTCTGCAGCAGCTCGTTGTCCTGACGCAGCTGGCCCAGTTCAGAGCGAAGACTACGGTCCTGGCTGCTCAGAGAGGAGAGGTGACTCCTCAGCTCTGATTCCAGCTGTCTGCTGGCCTGAAGATCTGCTTTCAGACGCTTCACATCCTGCTCCAGCCTGCAGGGAAGATGAGGGGAGAAACACAGGGAGTCAGAGCAAGGGCTGGAGTTGGGTGAAGGTGATGAAGTTGGGATGGAATGGTGAGAAAATGTATGGGGGGGATTTCCTCAGCAGCTTCAGGGGTTTGTCTGTAAAATCTGCAGTCAATCCTGCCTCACCTGTCTTAAGGAGCTGCTAACCCACCTGAAAGAAGTTAATTCAGTGGAGTGTCCCATCATGGCTAAATGCTGTTTCAATGTTTTTTTTTGTTTTGTTTTGTTTTTTTATCAAGAAGAATATAGTGCATTTTGCCCAAAAGTGATTAGATTTACAGTTGCTGAATGTCAGCACCACCTATGAGCTAAGGGCAACATCCATTAAAATTATATGGCTTGTATCAATATCAGCCTTCAAAAATGCATATTGATCCAACTCTAATAGGATATCTAGTATGAAGGGGCATGAGTGTTTAAGTGTGTGTCTTACCGTACTAGTGCATCCGGCTTGCCCAGCTGGTTGTTAGGGATGCAGTTCTCCACCGGATCCTTCGGACCCTTCCCCGACCCTTTCTGCTTTTTCTCGTTCTTATTGGACGATGCGCCCGGCGGCACGCTCCCATTGGTGGAGCTGTGATTCCGAGGTGATGAGTTGGTAACATTTCCTCCTCCTCCACTGGCGTTTTTGTAGTTCTTCGCAGTCCCCCCCATCTCCTCTTTAGGAGAGTGTGTGTTGTTATCAGTGTGTGTGTGTTCTCCCGCTAGGTCGTTATTCAGTCTCTTCCCCCCAACGTGGTTCTCAATATACTCCGTCTCCTGTAGTCTGGAGTCCAGTGTATGTATAATACTGTTGTTATTGATTCCAACTGTATGTTGTTTCTTGCCTTCACGCTCTTTTGCATTACTGTCCTTCCCCTTTTCCCGGTACTCCAGTTCTGGTAATGGGACAGGAGAGTTTTTCTTTCCGGGAGGTGCTCCATTTTGAGCTACTGGTGTGGGATCTACCTCTGAGATCCCTTTAGCTAATGCGGCTGGAAGAAAGGAAGTGGAGGTATAGTTAGAAAGAGGGAACACAAAAACATACCAGAGAGAATTAACCAAAATATGTTTGACCCCAAACAGAAAGCAGATAATAAATTGCTGGACTGCTGTGACTGATAGAAGAAGAAACCGTTGACAAGATAGAAGATACTAGCATGTAAACAAAACCAGTCTTCTTAAATTCAAAAATATGTTATCATTTGAAACCTTTCCTACACTATATTACATGAGGAAACAAACCAAAACAGACAGGAAACATCTTGTCTCACTCATTCCCTGTCTGCAACTATACTAACAATGCATTTTGACAAAATTTGATACTAGTGGATCAAATGTTTATTGTTATTGTCAAATTGTCATCATGGCTCACTAAATTGAGGTGGGACTGATTCATCATTTGATGTGATTTTCTTTTCAAGTACCTCTGCATTTGATGGCAGCAAAACTGAAACTGCTTTTAACAGAGGTTAGGTAGCTTACGCAGTATGTCAGTATCACTCCATGTTTTGTCACTTCTGTTGCACTAGCATCTGTTGCACAATTGACTGTGACTGTGTGAGTATGTGTCTCACCCTCCTCGGCCTCCCTCTCCTGTCTCTGCAGCATCTGTTGCTCTGGCGGCAGCGCCTGCTGGAGGAGCTGCATGTAGAATTCATTCTCCTTCTGCACTTCCTTCTGTTTCCTCAGTCGCATTTTGTAGCTGACGTAGCTCTTGAAACCGAAGCCCAGAGTAACCACTGGGTAGCCAATACTGGGAGGTGGAGAGAAACACTGATGGTTAAATTTGAATACAGGGGTATCAGAGGCATCATTTAGGCAATAAGTCATGAGAGACAGTATACAGTGATTTTATATAAGCTCAGAAGCACTGTTAGGCACAATACCAGCACAGTCAAACCCTCACTGCAAAGCTTGGCTTCAACTAGCTTGTTTTTCATATCACGTTGATGATATACTGTCATATTAACCAGAAAGATAACAAATATTCAATAAGTTTATTTTTGACCATATCATTTTCAGTCAAAATGTTCATAATGAACCTAATGGTTGTGCCATCATGGTGGTGTGTTATTTATTGTAATTGTTATGTAGTCAAATATGTGCCTTTATTGTTTTTTTTTGTTGTTGTTTTTTTAAGTGGTTTCCAATGTGTTTCAGACAGAAGGACTGGAATTATCTGTTCTATAATCATGGATAATTTTTTGTTCCGTTTATGATGGGCAAAAATAGACACAAAAAAGCACGCCATGGACTCGAGATCATGCAAGAGACTAAATCAAGCTGACATTTACCAATGAGCAGCAAAGGGTCGACACAGGTCCACATGAAAGTTCTTCAGGTCTTTGAAGCGGATGGCAGCTTCGATGTACACAAACAGGATCCACAGCGATACAGTGGGTAGACACACTCCTCTCTCTGCATGGGAATAAGAGACAAAAACAATTCAGCAATCTTGAATTTGGCACCAGATAAATCTGGCAGGGATGCATTTCTTGCACAGTGAGCCTTTGAGGTGAAAGTATCCGTTTTGCTGGCGGATACAGAAGAATCCAGAGAGAAAACTAGAACTAACCTGTGTGCCAGACATACTGAACCCATACGTAGGTGCTGGCAGCAAAAAACAGCCATTGGACAGGGATGAAGAGGAGGCAGATGATGTCTGATGTAAACGCCACACACACAAAGAAGACAGAGAACGCCTGAGCAGAGGAGAAAACAGACAATAAAGTAAATATGCTATAAAACCTGGGGAGAATCATTTGTAGTATGGAGAGCACACACATATTGTATGTCATGCACAAGCCCCCATTCAACCTGCCATTAACATGCATCTTGTGTTCCATCTATATGCACATATGATTTAGCTGTGGTTGACTGGCAGCCAACATTAAAACGTGACTCCTTACACAATAAAATAGAACTTGTTTTTCCCTAGGCCAGACGCCGATTGCAACACCACTTCTTATGATGTATAGACCATCTAAAACTGGCAGAGAACACCTTGTCTTGCTATCTGAGTTGCCTGTCACCTGTTTTATTTGAGTGGGCCTCCTTATACAAATGTTAATTCCCACTGCATAATTACCCTGTGGACTGGACACATTGTCTTTGCCTTGTATCCTTGACTACCACTGGTTCTCGCTATGTTTTGTGTGCATTTTCAACAGCATTTTATATATACTTTTGTTTTATCAGTGTATGATCCAGGCACTCAGGACACATCTCAATGCCAGGTGAAAGTGGGCAGCGGGGGGGTGGGAGATGGCTCTTACCAGCCCCTGATATCTAAAGGAGTCGTAGACACTTCGGATGAAAAGCCAGAAGGGCCACAGGTACTCAAACCTGAACTCCAGTACAAAGTCAGCCAGCAACACTAACACCCACACGACCAGGAACTTCAGATACAGGAATGTACTGGGGAGAAGACAACAGAGAGAGGGAGAAACTGTGAGAGAAGCTAGTGGACAAGGCCTGCCATGGATTTAGATCATATCATCACAAGCATTTGGATATTGGGTTTACAAAACAGCCCAGTGTTTGAAAGAAAAACACCTTCAGTGTGACTGACAGTTTAAACACAGTATGTGACCTAAGGGTAAGAAAAAAAAAAGATTAATTTCAGTATCACAATTATTATATTTTTTTGGTTGTTTTTCATGTCATGTCATGCTAGGATGTTGGCAAGGAAATTAAACACTGCTCCAAAGTTCAGCTAAATTTTGATGAGGGAAAAACTTGCATTGCCATTTTTAAAGGGGCCCCTTGACCTCCTACCTCAAGATATGTGAGTGAAAAAGGGTTTTATGAATACTCACAGGTCCCTCCTTTGCAGACATGCCCACCTTATGCTAATCCCATGCAGCTTGGGGCACAAACCATGCAGGTTTTAGCATGCAGTGCAAATATGTTATTTTCACCTATTGTAAAATGGTGTATTACTCCATAATGTTTAGGGCCCAGTGTCGGAGTTACATAAATTGGGTTTAACTGGAAAGCTGAGACTCTTGTGAATTCAGTGAGTCCGATTTTATTGATTTGTGATTATGTTACCTCCCATAGTAACCATTTCATTGTAGGGAGACCATTTTTTGGAACATGATATCACTGTATAAAATGGCCCATTGTGACCTTTAGGATAATCACGGCCTTGTGAAACTTTACATCCGCAAACTAGAGGATAATAAAAAATGCAATAAATAGTAATACTGAATCACAACACTTAGGAATTACAATACATATCAAATTGGCACCAATGTATCATGATTGCACTAAATTGGGGGAGATGAGCATATTGTCCCAGCCCTAATGTGAACACATGCTCCAACTAAGTTACAGGCAGATAAAAGTGACAGACCGTCTGCATGCATTCAAATCCACCTCAGAAAACCCCCCAACAAAACTTCCCCCTTTTATCCAATAATGAAACAATGTGTTAGGGCTTTCCTTCCATACAATACCAAACTTCTCAAAATCCAAATAAGAGGGTTGTATTTGCACAGAGTGAGAAAGAGCCAGAGGCAGAATCTCTGCAGTGTCATGTCTGAGCATGTTACTTTCTGCACAGCTGTTTCCACTCTTCTGGCTTGCCATCAGTGAAACTGCAAATAAAGACTGGTTGAGTTTTGTGTTCTGAGATCATTTGCGCAATATAGCGAACTACTAATTACTCGGGATGTTCTCACAGCCTGTACAGGTCACCTGAACACTGAGACGGTATAAAACGCTGTTCAATTTGCGAGCTCAAATTCAGAAATCAGCGGGATAAAGCACATGCAGGCGCCCCGCCGTCGGCGCTACCTCAGGCTTTAAAACGAGCGCCTCCGACGTCGCTGCTGTCATTTCAAGCACAAGCAATATTACTCAGACAAGTTAGCATTCTCTCTTTTTACAGCACGAATTTCGTGTGCAACAGTGGATAATGTGAGGCGCATGCAGTCTCACTTTCACGTTTTGGTTTGCATTTAAGCAGCGAGCTAAGGACAAATCTCCAAGCTAGAATGTCATGTACGAGATGACACACAAGGAGGCCTACAAAATGTACAGTAACGTTATGCGGACACGTTCATTCAAAGCTTTTACAGCTCAGGCCGGAAAAGTACCTCAGTATGGATAAAACAGACACTGGCACCCGTGTTTTGATATATGCAGAAAGGCGCCATTGTTATACAATAGCGTCCCTCCAGTCCCGTTTTTCGTACCTGCTATATATACCCTCGGTGATTCGGTTCCGTTTTAACGGCCGTCGGAGTTTGCTGCAGTCCGCATTGCGCCGCTTCATCCTCCCCCTGTTGATTCACCGGTAATATGGCTCTGATAAATGCAACAGCAAATGTCATACGGTCATCCTAATATGCACATTTCTTCAATTATCCACCATTGTTGTTGTTTTATGCACATGAAACAAAGAAATAAATAAAAACAGTCCGCGGAAGGCCCTCCCCTTTTCACGACACCTGCGTCTCGCGCTGACGTCCGACGTCACGCCGCCGTCAG